>NC_056728.1:1445621866-1445744366 GCF_019279795.1 Protopterus annectens
ACGCCAACCATGGTGCAAGTAAATCAATGTATGTGTAATTGATTATAAATAGAATACTCTAGGACACTAAGACATGAATAGATTACATATTTTGTATATATTGTGGATATGTATATAAATCTATATATAAATAAATGATGTATATATAAAAACAAACATTTATATTGTCTGTGTACATTATGTACAAAGTCGATTTCTCTTAAACTAGCATTTTCGGCTGTAAACTGTGTGTGCTTTAAAAGCTCACTATATTCACACAATTTACCTGCCTTTAACCATAATACTTTTCAAAAGGGGCTTGATAGTACAACACTCATTAAGCCCTGGGATGTTGCATGCATCTAACACCAACTGCCATTTTAATTCACATATATCCAAATCTAAAGGAATAACCCTGCCTTGTACATCAAAAATGACATTCTGTATAATGCAGAACTTAAATTTATGTCCGGCATTTCCCATTATATGCCTGGCAAGTGCGTTGGTTGTTTTAAAATTTCTAATATCAGATAAATGCTCCCTTACTCTATCTTTAAAATGTCGGGAAGTCTTACCGACATAAAATGAGTCACAATCCTGGCACAAAGCAAGGTATACCACATTTGTTGAATGGCAATTAAAATGTCCCTTTAAATTGATACTATAATTATTGACAACAATATTTTTACCAGTGCAATAAATGTGTGAACATATGGCACATCGTCCACATTTGAAATTTCCTATTTGTCTACATGTGGTTATATTATTGGAACCATCACATCTCTCAAAACAATTTTTGAATGATACATCTTTCTTATACACAAATTTTACATCACCCTTAAACAAATGTCCCACTTTTTTGTCCTTGCTAATTATATCCCAATTCCTTAGAATAATATCCTTAATAATCTGAAAACTGTCATTGTACACTGATATATATAAGGGAATACCAGTCATTTTATCTTCTTCACACTTAGGTTTAGTCTTAATCAAATCAAGACCTGTTGATGTTAATATAGCCTGATAAAATCCTACTCTTCTCTTGTATGACACCTCATTTAATATTTTTGCGCATAATTGTTCAGGATACCCTCTATTCTGAAACATATTGGACATAAACTTTAGTTCTTCCACAAAATCATCATTGTTACTAACCATTCTGGCAGCCCTGACCATCTGCCCTTTAACAATTGCTTTTTTCTGATGGTCAGGGTGCCAGCTGGTATAATGCAAATAAGCATTAGAAAAAGTTGATTTCCTATGAATATTAGATGTTAAATTACCACACTTCTTGTCATAGGTTAACTTCACATCCAAATATGTTATTTCTTTCTCACTAATTTCATGGGTAAACTTCAGAAACCTCACCGTATTGTTAATATACCCAATAAATGATTCCAACAAATCCTTTCTCTCATCCCATACAATAAATATGTCGTCAAGGTATCTTGTATATAGTTTAATATGTTGAAAATATTCAGTTTTGAAGATGTAATTGACCTCCCAGTAACTCATAATCAAGTTAGCGTAAATGGGGGCACAAGATGCCCCCATTGCCACTCCATTTATCTGCTGATAATAATTGCCCTCATAATATATATAATTATTCATTAATACTATTTCCATCAGGTTTACCATCGTATTTATCTGTTCCTGATCAAATAACTTGGTTTCATATAATTGCTCCTCCAGCCAAATGAGGCCTATGTCCTGTGGAATTGTAGTAAACAAATTGCATACATCAACTGTAATGAATGAGTCACCCTCATTCATTTTCAACTCCTTAATTTTGCCAAAAATCCCAAGAGTCTTTGCTTATGTAAGGAAACTTAGTCAAACATTTCTTGAGGTGGTGATCTAAAAACTGACTGACAAAACAAGTCTTACTTCTCTTGCCATCGACTATAGGTCGAAATTGCAAGTTATCCAAGCCTTTGTGAATTTTAGGTATGCCAAATATCCCACTGATTACTGGATATTCATTATTCATGTAATTATATTCATCTTCTGTTATCTCTCCTTTCTGTAACATGTTTTTGATAGTTAAATCTATCTTGGCGTACGCTATGTTAATTTCATTAAGACTTACTTCCTCATAAGAGTCTCCTTGCAACATGCCGATCATATAAGAAATATAATCCTGTGTACTAGTCACAACCACCCCATTACCCTTATCGGGTTTCATGATCCTAATGCTTGACTCATTCCTTATGCTCTTAAATATCTCATTTTCCTCTTTAGACATATTATGATGCATTACATTTTTGTAAGTCCTATAAAATTTCCTCATATCATTCTCACTTAGTCTTTCGAAAGTGGCTATTTGGTCATTCATTGGTGGATTGAATGCACTCGCCCTTTTTAATGCCCTATCTTCTTGTTTATTAAGATTTTCATCATCAGGACACGTGTTAAACCAAGTTCTTAAATTTAATTTACGGGTAAACATCTTTAATTCCATAATTGATTTAACCAATTCCCCTTTTCTACAAGGAACAAAATTAAACCCTTTAGAAAATAGGCTCACCTGTTTTTTAATCATGATAATCTTGGAATAATTGTATAATTTAAAGTCACCCACTTCGTTCTCTATAATTATAGGGTGACTCAAAACCGCGTACATAGTACTAGTTGTATCTGTAATTGTGTTATGATTCAAATTAGATGTATTTTCATAAATATTCCCTACTTCACAATATACATCTGGATCTAAATTAATGTAAAAATTCACATTCATATCCATACTTTCATTGTCAACTCCAAGTATTTGTCCTGCAAAATCTTCCTCTATACACATATAATTTGATGCAATTCCTTGTGCACCATGTCTCATCCCATCAGCTAGTATCATACTGTTTGTATATTCATGTGTACTCATATCCATTAAATTTATAATATCCACTTCATCCTTTACGTCATGCTTCTCCACATAATTATGCATTTCATTACATTCATCATAATTAATGTCTTCCCCCACATCTAAACAATCACCATCATTTTCATTGTTGTCAAAAAGAAGTGACTTGTTGTTATCCAGAATCCCGATGGATTCTACAATTGTCTCAGAGCCACAAAATACATTTCCAACACATAAACCAGCAGTATCGTTATCATACATAATATCATTAACTTCCGTATGAATGTCTGTACCATTAATACACTTACCTATACACATAGTATGATCAAACTTATCCATATTCATACAATTGTGTCCAGAAACAGCAAACACATGTCCTAAGTTCAATTCTGTACAGTTTAGACAAAAATCTTCAAATTTCGTCATCATTACTTCCGTGTCTTCCACCCGTTTTTTTGATTGTCTAAAAAATCTTTTTTAGACCGAGCTCCAGTTCGTTGGTAATCAGTATTGGGGCCACTAGGGCCTGTGTTTTTAAGTCTCTCAGACCTCCGGACGCCTTCCTCTATATCCCCTTCATTAAGCGTACCGGTGTCACGAACTTCCGCTTGCTCACTACCGGAAATGACATCTACCTCGTCACAACTATGGCGAAAACGCCCTCTTTGTGTTTGGTTGCCATGACGACTCTCCGTTACCTTCGAATAAGGATATATAACACCCAGCTCATACCTCTTGATGTCTCTATCTATTTTGTTGTTTTCGATAAATATTATCGCAACTAAGTTCAACATCTTGAATGATGTGCGTGTAATTGTTATAATACTGATCAAATAACAGATCCTTACTTATACTGTTATTAAGCTGATCCAATTCCTCAGTCAGCTTTGCAATTTTAATGTTATTGAATTTGACCATAATTTCCATTAATTGTATGCCACAGTGGTTGAAAAACTTATGCAGTTCTGTTAACATATCAACATTGGCTTCACATCCGTTCGGATACTTCCATATACGCAAGCCTTTCGGCACTAAACCAAGTTCACAATTCCTTACTAGATACCCGTTCTCTAATTGAGTTCTTTTTAGTTTGAACAGCTTCTGCTCAAAGTTTTTAAGCATTTCTTTCATTGGTTTCACATCTCTATTAACCACTGTGCTTTCCACGCTATTTCTATCTTTAAATAAATACATGTTCTTTTTCCATGCATCATTACAACACCGCTCTTTACCTCTTGATAGGCCACTGCTGGGTATCAATTCACTAGTAATTCCACCTGGAGAGCCCTGGCTAGGTGTAGCCTGAGTGAGCGGTAACCCCAGGCTATCGCTCGTGCTTGGAAAAGCTGATGTTGGTTCGGTATTGAGTAATTTTTGTAAGATTTCTGAATGTTCCTTCAATTGTACCTGAATATTCTGTAGTACACTCGCCAGGTCTACCGTTCCATCCTCGTTATCCATAAAACCAACAAAAGGCACGACACACACCAAACTTAGTAAGCGAAGTAACAAGGAGGTCCAAGTACACCAGGAGTGAACACAAACAATCTTCAGCTACAAATGCTTACGCCCATTCACTAAGCACAAAAAACGATAGAACGACAATCCAAACTGCTTTATTGAAGAACCACAGATGACCCAGGTTTCGTTCAGTAACGAACTTCATCAGATAACAAACATAAAACATCTCATTCTTTAAATATCATTCACCCTCCCACTAATTGCATCAATTAACTAAAATTACTCAATGAAATAATTATTCCATTTGAACATTTAAAACCACAGAATACGTTTTGTGCATATAAAATAATGTTAATACAAAATACTATAAAAACCGATCCTATACCTTATACATATAATAAATGCTATAATACAATATATTCTAAACTGTACAGATGAACCAAAAATAATATAATATAAATCACATTTCATAATACCATATGAATATTTCATATTCATAAAGGATGCACACATATCCAGAGTCATAGACCAACATTATGCATTACAAATCCTGAAGGTGTAGCTGACATTGGGTAAGACAGTGGTTCAGGATGTAGCCTGCTATAGGTCCCCATACATGTCCTAAGTCTCACACTCCATGGCCATAAGCACCCTGGAGAATATTAGTGTCCAACCTAACACTTTCATACTGGTTGACTTCAACTACCCCACCATTAACTGGGAAAGCTTGTCATGTATTGATGCATATGCCCATCATATCGACCTTGTCCTTCCTAACATGGATGACTGTTGCTCTTTACGTAATAGTCAACTCCTCCCTTGTTATAGCTGAATACAAATTAATCACTTTTGGAAATCCACAGCCTTCTGCCCACACCTCATACAGGTAACCACCATGAAAAGCCTTTCCAAATCTAACTATGTCCTCATAAAATCAGAGGTGGATAATCTCACGGCAGCCTTGCAAATGGAGGCTAGTTGCATGACAGCTGAATCAAACAACAATGCACTATGAACACTTACACAAATGCATGGATACCTCCTTACCCAATACAACCAGGACCCTCACCTCCAAAAAAAGGAAGCTGATCTGGTGGTCCCCTGCCATAAAGAAACTGTACAACAGAAGGAGGGAAATGATATGGAATAAGGTGAAGTCCCAAGACAGGAAATAAACCTTTATCAGCCTCAATTAACAGTTGTGATCCTTCATCCAATACTACAAATTTAGCTGTAAGAACAGAATTGGGGCACGTAGTAAAGACACCCACAAGGCCTCATACAGTTATGTAAAGAATCTCCATGGCAATACCAAGAATTGTTCTAGACAATGGTACCTCCCAGACTGAGCCAATTAATAATGCCAATATACTGGCTGGCATCTTGAGTGCAACATTATCCCTCTCACCCCCCCCCACCCAAAGGACCAATCACAATACCAGTACACCGCCAGTCACCTAGTATTACTGCAGCACAGATTAAAACACCGCTGTCAAAGGCCAAGAATAGTGCTTCTATGGGACCTGAGAATATCCCTGGGTGTGTTCTACATGAACTACAGAATGTCCTGGCACCTTACCTTAGTGCCCTGTTCAAGCACAGCATCATCTCAGGCTTAGTCCATACTGAATTGTACACTGCTACAGTCACCCCTCTCCACAAATGAGGTGTAACTACAGACCCTTGGAAATACTGCCCCAACTGCCTGAGAAGTCTGTTATGAAGCTATGGAATGCATCATCATGCACCGAATAAACAGGAATATGTGAATCTACAGTCTCAGGATCCCATACAGTTTACCTTTGTGAAGGGTAGGTCATACCTGCTCATTCACCTTGGTCAATGTCTTGGTGTCAGCCACCTGAGCTGTATATGAAGGCAAGGTGACACATATAGCCTACATTGATCTGGCCAAGGCTTTGATAACATTCCACACTCACTAAGTTTGACATCAACCCCTATAACACTAGGTGGGAACAGAGGCACAGACACAGGGGTAGATTGGACATACTGATGTCATATATTGAGACAGTTGCAGATGTTACTGGTTTTGTTGTAACATCCTTTCAGAAGAATATGCCATTGGTAATACCAATAGATGTGAGTATTTACTGGCTGCATTGCCAGAGTCCACAACTAATTTACCAAGGGCAAGAACATTCTGGTGAACACACAAAACATAACAGGCAGACAGGTGGCCAGTCTGTGGACAGCTTGCAAGTGGAGAAATATGCCAGAGACATATCACTGTGAGTCATGACATCATACACTAAATGCATGTCCACACAAACCTTGTCAATCTATCAATCCACCATGTATATAATCTGTACACAAATCTGGGGATATGTCCCCATGTTGGTTGGCTGTCTCCACATGTCCTGTCCTGTGAAGTATTGGCACCCACTGTATGTGAATCTGTAGGCCACCACCTCTGTAATGTCCCTCTCACAGGCAAGGAAGTGGGGCAAGGCCCACATTAAGGAATGTCCTATTTGTCAGAACTAGTAGCAGTGTCCAGGCCCACAGCACAATACAGTGTGGAAACCTACATAGTGGAATGGCTGTAGCAATACCTAACATCTGCACATCTGTACAGAGGACAGACAGAAAGTAGATAGCCAACAGGTTATGTATTAGGATGAATGTTTTGAAAGATACACATCTGAAACTGAAAGGTATACCATTATTACATGACAGCAGTCCTCAATGACATGTCCAAAAAACATAGTAGTCTACAGTTAATATAAACATATCAGATCAATATCCAATAGGAGATACATATAAACATACAGCTCAAACAACAAGAACAAGATACTCAGTACTCAGAGTCCAGCTTTGCATGCAGGGGTCCAACCCAGAACTGATCAACATGCTCCACCTAAAGAAAATCTTATCTCCTTGAGCCACATGCACTAGGGATCTAAACCTCACCACAACAATAAATAGGACATGCTGGAGGGAAAGATTCCTGTCTCAGAGAGTTCCCATGCTTTGGAACAAGATTCCAATCTACATTAGGCAGAGCTCCTCACTAACACACTTCAAGAGAAACCTTGACGAGTGGATGGGAAACAGAAAGTTTATCCGGCAGGTATAATGCTTCTGCTCAAAGTTTTTAAGCATTTCTTTCATTGGTTTCACATCTCTATTAACCACTGTGCTTTCCACGCTATTTCTATCTTTAAATAAATACATGTTCTTTTTCCATGCATCATTACAACACCGCTCTTTACCTCTTGATAGGCCACTGCTGGGTATCAATTCACTAGTAATTCCACCTGGAGAGCCCTGGCTAGGTGTAGCCTGAGTGAGCGGTAACCCCAGGCTATCGCTCGTGCTTGGAAAAGCTGATGTTGGTTCGGTATTGAGTAATTTTTGTAAGATTTCTGAATGTTCCTTCAATTGTACCTGAATATTCTGTAGTACACTCGCCAGGTCTACCGTTCCATCCTCGTTATCCATAAAACCAACAAAAGGCACGACACACACCAAACTTAGTAAGCGAAGTAACAAGGAGGTCCAAGTACACCAGGAGTGAACACAAACAATCTTCAGCTACAAATGCTTACGCCCATTCACTAAGCACAAAAAACGATAGAACGACAATCCAAACTGCTTTATTGAAGAACCACAGATGACCCAGGTTTCGTTCAGTAACGAACTTCATCAGATAACAAACATAAAACATCTCATTCTTTAAATATCATTCACCCTCCCACTAATTGCATCAATTAACTAAAATTACTCAATGAAATAATTATTCCATTTGAACATTTAAAACCACAGAATACGTTTTGTGCATATAAAATAATGTTAATACAAAATACTATAAAAACCGATCCTATACCTTATACATATAATAAATGCTATAATACAATATATTCTAAACTGTACAGATGAACCAAAAATAATATAATATAAATCACATTTCATAATACCATATGAATATTTCATATTCATAAAGGATGCACACATATCCAGAGTCATAGACCAACATTATGCATTACAAATCCTGAAGGTGTAGCTGACATTGGGTAAGACAGTGGTTCAGGATGTAGCCTGCTATAGGTCCCCATACATGTCCTAAGTCTCACACTCCATGGCCATAAGCACCCTGGAGAATATTAGTGTCCAACCTAACACTTTCATACTGGTTGACTTCAACTACCCCACCATTAACTGGGAAAGCTTGTCATGTATTGATGCATATGCCCATCATATCGACCTTGTCCTTCCTAACATGGATGACTGTTGCTCTTACGTAATAGTCAACTCCTCCCTTGTTATAGCTGAATACAAATTAATCACTTTTGGAAATCCACAGCCTTCTGCCCACACCTCATACAGGTAACCACCATGAAAAGCCTTTCCAAATCTAACTATGTCCTCATAAAATCAGAGGTGGATAATCTCACGGCAGCCTTGCAAATGGAGGCTAGTTGCATGACAGCTGAATCAAACAACAATGCACTATGAACACTTACACAAATGCATGGATACCTCCTTACCCAATACAACCAGGACCCTCACCTCCAAAAAAAGGAAGCTGATCTGGTGGTCCCCTGCCATAAAGAAACTGTACAACAGAAGGAGGGAAATGATATGGAATAAGGTGAAGTCCCAAGACAGGAAATAAACCTTTATCAGCCTCAATTAACAGTTGTGATCCTTCATCCAATACTACAAATTTAGCTGTAAGAACAGAATTGGGGCACGTAGTAAAGACACCCACAAGGCCTCATACAGTTATGTAAAGAATCTCCATGGCAATACCAAGAATTGTTCTAGACAATGGTACCTCCCAGACTGAGCCAATTAATAATGCCAATATACTGGCTGGCATCTTGAGTGCAACATTATCCCTCTCACCCCCCCCCACCCAAAGGACCAATCACAATACCAGTACACCGCCAGTCACCTAGTATTACTGCAGCACAGATTAAAACACTGCTGTCAAAGGCCAAGAATAGTGCTTCTATGGGACCTGAGAATATCCCTGGGTGTGTTCTACATGAACTACAGAATGTCCTGGCACCTTACCTTAGTGCCCTGTTCAAGCACAGCATCATCTCAGGCTTTGTCCATACTGAATTGTACACTGCTACAGTCACCCCTCTCCACAAATGAGGTGTAACTACAGACCCTTGGAAATACTGCCCCAACTGCCTGAGAAGTCTGTTATGCGAAGCTATGGAATGCATCATCATGCACCGAATAAACAGGAATATGTGAATCTACAGTCTCAGGATCCCATACAGTTTACCTTTGTGAAGGGTAGGTCATACCTGCTCATTCACCTTGGTCAATGTCTTGGTGTCAGCCACCTGAGCTGTATATGAAGGCAAGGTGACACATATAGCCTACATTGATCTGGCCAAGGCTTTGATAACATTCCACACTCACTAAGTTTGACATCAACCCCTATAACACTAGGTGGGAACAGAGGCACAGACACAGGGGTAGATTGGACATACTGATGTCATATATTGAGACAGTTGCAGATGTTACTGGTTTTGTTGTAACATCCTTTCAGAAGAATATGCCATTGGTAATACCAATAGATGTGAGTATTTACTGGCTGCATTGCCAGAGTCCACAACTAATTTACCAAGGGCAAGAACATTCTGGTGAACACACAAAACATAACAGGCAGACAGGTGGCCAGTCTGTGGACAGCTTGCAAGTGGAGAAATATGCCAGAGACATATCACTGTGAGTCATGACATCATACACTAAATGCATGTCCACACAAACCTTGTCAATCTATCAATCCACCATGTATATAATCTGTACACAAATCTGGGGATATGTCCCCCATGTTGGTTGGCTGTCTCCACATGTCCTGTCCTGTGAAGTATTGGCACCCACTGTATGTGAATCTGTAGGCCACCACCTCTGTAATGTCCCTCTCACAGGCAAGGAAGTGGGGCAAGGCCCACATTAAGGAATGTCCTATTTGTCAGAACTAGTAGCAGTGTCCAGGCCCACAGCACAATACAGTGTGGAAACCTACATAGTGGAATGGCTGTAGCAATACCTAACATCTGCACATCTGTACAGAGGACAGACAGAAAGTAGATAGCCAACAGGTTATGTATTAGGATGAATGTTTTGAAAGATACACATCTGAAACTGAAAGGTATACCATTATTACATGACAGCAGTCCTCAATGACATGTCCAAAAAACATAGTAGTCTACAGTTAATATAAACATATCAGATCAATATCCAATAGGAGATACATATAAACATACAGCTCAAACAACAAGAACAAGATACTCAGTACTCAGAGTCCAGCTTTGCATGCAGGGGTCCAACCCAGAACTGATCAACATGCTCCACCTAAAGAAAATCTTATCTCCTTGAGCCACATGCACTAGGGATCTAAACCTCACCACAACAATAAATAGGACATGCTGGAGGGAAAGATTCCTGTCTCAGAGAGTTCCCATGCTTTGGAACAAGATTCCAATCTACATTAGGCAGAGCTCCTCACTAACACACTTCAAGAGAAACCTTGACGAGTGGATGGGAAACAGAAAGTTTATCCCGGGGATCACTTTAGTGGCTCTGCTGGACAGAGGCTCAGGGAACTAATCTAAGGGGGCAGCGAAAGCCAACACATTCTGGCTAGGCTTATAAATGCCTTTGGGCAGATAGCCTAGTGCCTACCTATGAACCTATGAACCTATATGGTTCCAGCACTACAATCTGCAATATATTCTTACTTGAAAAAGTATTGTTAAACGTACTAACATGATGATACAATATGTTTTATACTATATCTGTCAACCAGTGTACTGTAGCTGGTACAACATACA
Source organism: Protopterus annectens (assembly GCF_019279795.1). Taxonomy (NCBI): domain Eukaryota; kingdom Metazoa; phylum Chordata; order Ceratodontiformes; family Protopteridae; genus Protopterus; species Protopterus annectens. The sequence continues at coordinate 1,445,632,985 of NC_056728.1, forward strand.
TGTGTGACTGCATATAACCTAGAGTACTACCCATGTATGAAACAATTCCAAAGGGAAAAGATTGTGGTACTACCCATGTACACCCAGATGTCCCACACAGTATAGTCACACCCCTTGCTACTGTAATGACAGCACATAGAAGCATAGTATGTACAGGAAGTTAAATACACTAATTAAATATGCCATTACCATGCTATCTTATCAGACTGGAATGTGATCACTGGTTACCAGGGCTAAGCTATGCTAAGCTGGTGTAAGCATTGCTAAAATATAAATGCTAAGCAGATGTGTGCACTGGTAAGCGAAGCCTACATGGTGTAAGTACCTATTCATTTAACCATACATTAGCACCGCCTACTGTCATGCAAACCCATGCAAACATGCTCAAAGCTGCTCAAAATCACCTTAACCACTCTTTATCCAACAGTCCTTGTTCTGTCTAGCAACAAAATGAACAGCCCTTGCAGGTCTTGAATCCAGGACCCTGCACATCATAGCCTATGCAATTTGCCAGTAAGTCACCTCAACTGCATTACTTAAGGATATTTTCTCAAACAAACCCTACTTTACAGCCATATATATATATATATATATATATATATATATATATATATATATATATATGTGTGTGTGTGTGTGTGTGTATGTATATATATGTGTGTATATATACGTATATAGGTATATATCTGTATAGGTATATATATATATATATATAAGCATTTATACACACACACACACACACACACATATATAAATATATATATATATATATATATATATATATATATATATATATATATATATCTATATATATATATATATATATATATATGTATATAGCCATGGTGGTGCAGCTGTTAGCGTGTTAGCGTTGCCTCCTCACAGCTGGGGTGCCTTCTGTGTGGAGTCTGCATGTCCTACCTGTGGTCATGTAGGTTTCCTCCGGGTGCTCTGGTTTCCTCCCACATCCCAAAGGCATGCTGTAGTTGGACTGGACACTCTAAATTGGCCCCAGGCATGATTCCATCAGTGTGTGTACCTTCTGTGGAAGGTTGGGCATCGGGCTGGCAACTCGACACTGTAAAACTCCACTGCCAATCATGAGTGAACAGGTGATCCCCTGTGGTGACCCCTAACGAGGAATAAGCTGAATATAGATGGTATATATATATATATATATATATATATATACACATATACACGCACATATATTCATACATGCATATACAGAGATTATTCATATATATATATATATATATATATATATATATATATATATATATATGCAAACATGTCCCAAAATGCCCATACAAACATATGCTGCTGATAGACAACCCACAGCTGGGACAGCATGCTCAGTTGGATAGAAAAGCAGCCATGACACTCACATCTGCCCCCCACAGTCCAAATAAATAAGTATTTTATTTTATTTTTATTTTTATTTAACATTTGTTGACCGGGAAATTCCAACTAGGTTCCACAGAGCCTGTTTTCAGCAGAGGCCCGGGGAGAAATGCTCCAGATGCATGTCTTTGGAAATGTGGGAGGAAACCGGAGTACCCGGAGGAAACCCACGCAAACACAGAGAGAACATGCAAACTACACAAAGAAGGCACCCCAGCCGAGAATCGAACCAGAGAACCTAGTGCTGTGAGGCGACAACGTTAACCGCTGCACCACTGTGAACAGTGTGAACAGTACACTGCTACAAAATCATAATAGGCCATACACAATGGCCAGACATACAACAATCACTTAGCAAAACAAGTAAAATGTCTGAACATAGCAAAGGAAAATACAACCAGCCAGTAATTCACATATGTTTATTATACTCTGATGTCTTGGCCAAAGCCTTCAAGGAGAAACATTACCAGAAATACATGCCTTAATCACAAGAAGCAATTAACACCTAGTTACATAATTGAATACGCAGCCTCCATATACACTCATCATTTAACCCCTATGGGATAAATTATCACAGTTAATATTAATACATTGAGTCTGTACATAATTGTCCTTGTATAAATGTTTCATCACACTGAGGAACAGACATTTTCAGAAACAGTACCTTGAGACCCACTACTGTCCCCATGGTGAGATTTATTCAAATGTACAGCTATAGGACTGACATATTTCTTATCAGTAATACATCTGTCATGTTCTAACAGCCTAGTTTTAAAACATGTTACTGTCCCCCACATAAAATATGTTACAAGGCCATCTAAGAGCATTCTCTATACAGCAACCTCTTGAATGTACAGACTTCAACATGCTTCCCAGCCATTCCCCTCTGCAGGAATTACAGCAATAAAGAATGATAGACCAGTATACCTATCCACCTACTACTGCATGACATCTGGACAAAGCTTGACATAATCGGTGGACAGAAGCCCAAATATACGGCCATACATGAAATACTGCTGTTACACACTGAGAAAGTTGCTGGTGTTACAGGGTTTGTTGTAACATATCTTTTCTGAGGGTTATAAAGTCAGAATAACAAATGGAGGGTACCATCTGGTTTATATTATGTAAGCAAATGCACTAAATTGTGAATGCTATATAACTGACCCTCTAACACCGAAAAAACAAAATGTCGAACAAACAGATCAGTGATTTTTTTTCCCAGGGAAAAAAATCACTGATCCATTAAAAAAAAAAAAAAAACTCAACATAAGGTGGGGGATTGTGTCCCATACTCCCCTACTTAAGTTTACCAACTCCAAGATTGAACCATAGTGGAGGAAATGGCAAAGTCCCAAAAATGGCCCTGTGATTTTTTTCCCTAGGATAAAAATTGCAGTTCCGTGCTTTCAGGATTTTGCTATTTCAGGTAAGTAGGTATAATTAAACAGCATTCGCAATTTAGTGCATTCACTGACTTAATAGGGACCCGTTACCATCTACATAATGCAATCACCAGGGTATGCTACTGATTTGCGAAAGGACAACACCTGTCTGGGAACAGCCCATACATAACAGGTAACATGTGGCCATTATGTGGATGGCCCTACAGTTGAGAGCTATGCAGAAACAGGACTTTGTCAGACTGAAACCCGTGCAGAAGTAGCATGTGCAGACAAACCCTGTTAAACTAGTAGTATTCCAAACATATAACAGCAATACTCACATTCCGTCCCTAAGTCTTGAACCTTCCTCACCATTTAGTTGGCTTGTCTCCAAAAGTCTTATTGTAAGAGGTAGTAGCTCACACAACTCCAGGATGTCTTCCTCACAAGTAAGGGAAAGGGCCAATCCCCACATGGAGTACTAATTTCTAAGAGTGTGTTGCCATGGTATTGGCTATTGGAAGAACTACACAGCTGCTCTGCATGCAATTAGCAAGTGGAGATCCCCAGTAGGTGCGTAGGCCATCACCTGGTCATGAGCATCACCGACAAAAGCCATGCAGCCACCTATTCAAACCAGATCTATCTCTGTAGTACAGAGAGAAATAAATGAAACATAAAGTGGAAATGAGAAGAAATAAAAAAATGTAAGTGGAACATGTAGGCAAGTAATTGAATGTAGTATCTAGTCTGTAATAATGGAAAATATGATTTGGAGGAATATATGTCCCAACAAGACATGCTGTACAGATGTCCTGCTAAACAGCTGCTATAACCATAGCCCTCTCTGCAGTGGGTAATATCACAGGCATACCTCTCAACTGTACGGATCTTCACAGAATGTCCACATTTTACCATCATGTATTTTTGTCTGTTCCTACAGAGATCTGTACTTTTCTGCCAAATAGCTGAGGACTGAATTCATCAGGTAATGAAAACACTTGAGTTTAAGACTCCACATAGTTAAGAATATTTACCATAATGCTAAATGTATCATTCTGCGGACATCCTATGTTTGTAACAGGAATATTTCAAGTCTGTCCCAATTTATCCCCCCCCCCATAATTTTAGGAATTGTCCAGATGTGATGCTCTGAGAGGTTGTGAGATGGGATCACAGCTGAGGAGCCTGACTCAGGCTGGGAAAGGACAGCTCATATATGACAACTGCAGAGGTGTCTGTCAAACATTTGTGACTGTGCCATTGTTAGACTTATTAATAGGATGTTTTCCATGTCCATGTTAACTGTGATTATGAGTATGACACATGTTTGCCTTGTAAAGCTAAGACACCTATAGATGGTGTGTGCATAGTGAATTACTGGGGCAGACGTGTGTTGAACTGCATGTAATATATTGACTTAATAACATTAAACTGTACAGTGTTCTGCTGGACAATAAGCACATTTGTTACTTATATCTGTAGTCACATATACATATACGTGTGTTATGTCAGCCAAACCATTGGCAGGTTTGTGAGCAATGACACTGTAACATAATAGCCTACCTATGACTGTTGGATATCTTCCAGGTTATCACAGTGATGTCAAACCTACTATCCAATCAACATACTAATGTATGGAGCAGCTATATTAATACAGTAACAATACTGATGTCCCTTTTGACACCCATTTATATGTGCCATTGTCCAGATGTACTGTTGTAACAGGTTGAGATATAACTACAGTGTGCCATACTAACATACAACAGAATTGTATACCAGGTATCCCTGAGCACATGTATGTATGCTTATGTTCAGCTGGAAGGCAAAATGCTGAATCACATGGGTTTCAAGCATTCATGTACATAGGTTGTGCATGTTGCACATGTGTGTAATATCACTGTCAGTGTATACAACAGACAGAAATATGTACAGCTACTGGTTGTTGCAGTGCCCTGACACTGATATGGGTACTAGATTAGGCATGATATTCAGCTATTAATCAGAGAAGTGTCCACCTGTGTTATGACCCTCTGCCCATGCCTACCACTACCAGCTATATCCTCAGGTATATACAGTAGATATCACAAGTGTACACACCCCTAATAGAGTGCCAGGTATGTGTGCTATATCACAATCAAACCACAGAAGATCATTTCACAATGTTTTTCATCTTTCTGTGACCCCTATCCTTTAGAATTCCACTGAAATACAATCAAAGGTGTTTCTACAAAGGTGACCAACTATTGCCAAGAGAAGATGTGCCATGATGTTAGAGTCTGGACCAAGACAGATGACTGCTGTAACCATCTCAAGAGGTGCATACTCAACACATCAGTTTAAGGGTGTGCACACTCATTCAACTGGCTTACTGTACTGAGTATTATTTCATTATGTTTTCACAGACCTGATTGTTATGTTTTCAATTGAATTGTACAGGCTGTAGGTCACACTCTATGTGGCAATTGTTATGAAATGAGTTATTATGGTGTCATGTTCCAATTGTACAAATACCAGGCAGTGTATCAGGGGTGTAGCTATATGGACACAGCAATATCTGACCTGTATATCCAGCCTCCACCAAGGTAGAGTAATCCCCTTTGGAGGACAGCAGTAATAAACCACATAATAGGTTGCTACATTGGCTGTGCAGGGACACATAGGTGTAGGCAACAACTTTGAAGCAAGTCCACCTATATCTGAGCAAGCATGTAGGTTCACAGGTGACTTCCTGTAAGGCTGACTATGACTATGAATCGAACATATCCTCACCACGAAGGACAACTGCAACCGTGTCTCCACATATGTTGTAAGTCTCAGATGAAACAACACAATTCACCCTGTACTGGAGATAAAGAACACCTCATACACACACATGCCATGAATATAGGCAATCTGCATCGCACAGGTTAGGTGGAAACATTGCCGTCCTGTCCACCCCAGTTGTACAGGGAGATATGCATATCAACCACACTCCTTCCTTCAGCAATGGTGAGCATGTACATATTGCCTACTGATGGCAACAACAGCATATCTCCAAGGGGCATAATAACATCAGTGCCTGCCTCCTACATGACCTCAGGCATGGGTTTAGAGCTCCATCACACACCTCAGTCAACCACAGACCTGCCACCATCCACATGGAAGATATCCACTGTCAACCTTCTACACAGAAATGAATGGAAGTTAGAGGATTATGCAATCAAGTGTCCAACATTGGGGGGAATAAGATAGCTCAGGGACAGGTGTGTAATGCAAGCTGCTATAGCCATGATAGCTTGGAGGTTTTCAGTGTAGTGTGTATTATTTGAAAGTAATAATGTCAAAGGAAAAAACTTCGAAGACCAATTCACATAAGGTTCAGGTATGGCACCTTTTATTACTTGCAGCAAGGAGACAAAAACATGTACATACAGGATTTTGCCTAATTACTAACAGGCAGTATGCTTCTCTTATACTGTTCTATAAAATGTTACTTTCTATGGTTGACGTAGTTAGACAGCTTTCTGCATTGTTCTACAGCAAATGTTACTCAGATTTCCTGCTGACATGTTCAGATTTGAAACTCACTATATGTTACATAGAAAATGTTACTTGGATTTCCTGCTGACATGACTGGATTTATGAAAAACATTTGAGAAAAACAACCTGACCTTGGGGGCTTTATTTCCTTTAGCCCACTATAAGCTTCTATTGTGCAACTCTAATACGTATGTTACATTTCAAGGTACTTTTCTAGCTTAGGTACAAGTTAATGCTGATTGCAGTTCATATTTTCAAACAGCCTTTGTCTTCATTATCAATAGCTTCTGCAGCTGTGTATTTTCTCATAGCATAAGCGGAAAATCAATAACTCTTTGTTTAAATCTCATGACATTAGTAGAAGTGATACATCTATTATTATTTCCCTGACACTAGCAGAAATTGAATGCTTCCCTGTGAATTTCCAAAGCATAAGCAAAGATCATAACTGTCCATATTTCATGACATTACAAGATTGGAATGCTTCTGCAGTTCATACAGATTTATGCAGTGTGAAATAGAATAAATGTGTTAACCCTTTTTAAACCTTGAATGCACTAAGCATATTACTAATACATATTTTTCTAACATTTCCTCCCTTTTAATACTTTATTCTACTTTCAAAATAAGCATAAACAGTTTTTCTTCCTATAACCTCTTCCTACTCAGGATTTGCAGTTAAGAGAGTCATTCAGTTTAAATGTATGAAAGCATTTTCAATTTTTTAACAGTTCTTCAAATTCAGCACCTTGATATAAAGTTTCTGAAACTGACATGACTATAAAGTCTTTAATCAGTCTTTTAATGCAGGGGATGCAGCAGCAACCACATACCCCCAGTAGGATCATTCCTACACAGATGGCAATCAGAATGTTCATTGGGATACTGCCCCACCCCCCAAACAATCTCTGGAAAAAGTCCGTCAATGGATTTGGTCCTGGTTTGGTCATGGCCGACACTTGCTGAATTACCTCAAGGTGATTGTCTATCTCGTGTTTATGGTCAGGAATATACGAACAGCACTCCTCCTGGATTAAAGCGCAAGTGCCTCCTCTTGCCGCTAGGGTGAAGTCGAGAGCCATGTGGTTTTGAAGCACTACAGTTCTCATGGCATTCAGTTCATCAGTCACCAATACTAGAGTGGAAAAGGTTGCATTGCTCATTACTTTGAGAAGTTTAGACAGTTTTCTCAGCTCCCAGATCGATTTTACTGCTCCATATACTGGTAATATGCCTGCCCACGATATAACAGAATCACTCAAGTCCATGTGTGTCAGTCCATTGCCCACAGCATGATGATTTTTCCAGGGTGCATCGATTTGTCCTACTGAATTGACAGGCTTCTTGACGGCTTCTCAAGCATTTCAAATTTTCCCTTGAGGTAAAACTGCTCTGTGTCGTATGGCCGGAATCAGGTAGCCCAAAAAAACACTGCCGGACCATTTCTCAGGTAACCACTTGTATGCCATTCTACCACATACAAAATAACAGTCTTCTACTTTAGTAGTAACTTTACTATGAATATACACTTTTCCTGCGTGAAACATTTTTCTGTCAAGTATAGACAGTTGTTTATAGAGAACAGAACCATGTCTTACTTCCTCAATTGTTTTGTGCATCAATTTAAAAAATGAATCATAGTTTGTATTACAATAAAAACCTGTGTTATTAGCTTTAGTATAGCATTTATAAGGAACAGTCACATTGCAATTGCTCCAGCCCACCTGAACTGTATCATTTTTGTAAAAACACAGTTCCCTTTTGTTGAACAGACAAGTGCAATGCTATTTTATCTTGTGCTGTAAAACCAAGTTTTCCCAGGTCTCGTTGACTCCTAGGGGGACTGAAGTTAACAATAACCCCGTATGCTGTTGGCAAAGCTGTGCAAATCCAGCAATTCGAAACATTGAAAGTCTCAGCATACACATATTTGATTGCCTGGTAAGTATTGAAGTTTGGGTGCCAGTCTATGTGCAACTCTTCATGTTTATTCAGTTCAGTTTGTGTGGCTGGGAAAGCTAATGGCCACAACAAAAAGATTATTGTCACTAGTATAGTTAACAGGATGATTATGCAATACTTCTGAGGAAATGGTTGTTCTGCATTCCTATTTTCTCCAACTCTTCCGAGTAGTTTTATTTGGATTTCTCTAGATTCTATAATTTTTGCCTTTAACATGTAGTCTTACTCTCTGCCCTAATAGGACCTTCAACACCGATGATTTCTTCACTGGGGTTGAGACGGATCAGTCCTATTGAATCTGATCCCCCTTTATAGCCAGACTTTGTGTTGACGGCCCCGATGGAGAGGTAAGATTTTTGTCTAGTTCAAAATTCTTAACTAGTTTGCAGTGCGTCAGGTGGATCCACAAGGCTTGCTCTGTGGTTTTGATTGCAGTGGGTGTCGAAAGAAGCACCTGCTATGGACCTTCCCACCTTGGTGACATCCAATTCTGTTTTTTATAGTTTTTTCCCAGATCCAGACCCCTGGGATCACTGCCACTTCCGATGTTTTGGTTTGTTCTTTATCTGAAACAGAATTTGACTGCAACAGATGTTTAGAATTCAACAAATTTCTCATATATTTGGCTAGTGTACAGTTAGCTTCCTGGTCTGCGGGCATGAGAGGTTTCCACTGGGGTATATAATAAGCCCTTCCAAATAGTTTTTCAAAAGGAGTCAATCCTTTTGCAGTCAGAAGAGTTCTCATGCTCAACAGTGCCAGGGGCAGACAGTACACCCAATTCTTTTCTGTTTCTACTATTAATTTTCTTAACTTATTCTTTAAAATTCCATTATGCCTCTCAACTAGCCTTGCAGATTGCAGATGGTATGCACAATGCTTTTTTAAAGAAATACCAAAATGCTTACTTAACTGTTGTATGGTTTGGTTTACAAAGTGTGTACCATTGTCACTGTAGATCCTTTCCAGAATGTCGAATCTAGGGATGATTTCTTTAACAAGGACTTTCGCTACCGTAGCTGCATCTGGATTTTTGGTTGGAAAGGCTTCCACCCATCTGGAAAACATATCTACAATGACAAGAAAATACTTCTTATTTTCACATTTGTTCAATTCTATGAAATCCATAGAGATAGTATGAAATGGATATGGTGGTGTAGGGAAACTCCCTTGCTTGGGCTTTAACACCCCTTGTGCATGATGTTTGTTACAAATTTGGCACATCAAACAAAATTTTTTAGAATAGTTTGTAAATCCATATGTTGTGAACACTCGGTTCACCAGCTGTTACCATCCCTCTGTTGAGGCATGGCATTGCCCATGGCTCAACAAAGCTGCATATCTAAACAAATTAGATGGTAATATTATTTTCCCTTCTTTAGAGATGTACAGCCCCTTTTCGAGAATTGCTCCTCGTTTTACCCATCTTTGTTTTTCAGCTTGCGTAGTGAGTGTCTGCATTGTCTAAGTCTAAAATCTCAGAGGGTTGTAGTTCCTCATTTAAAAGAAGTACTTCTGAAGCTGCCTGTTTTGCAGCTGTATCAGCTCTCGCATTACCTTTTGAAATCCTATCTTGTTGCTTGGTATGAGCTGTGCATTTACAAATAGCTACTTTCTGAGGTAACTGAAGAGATTCTAAAAGATCTAGAATAAACTGTGCATGATTGATAGGTTTGCCAGTAGATGTTATCATTCCTCGATTTTTCCACTGTTGCGAAAAAACATGTCAGTAAAAATGTTCACACATTTACCCTTTGCTAAGGTACATGCCCGTGTCAAGGCAATCAATTCTGCTGCCTGTGCAGATAGGTTGTGTGGTAAAGGTTTTGCTTCTATAATCTCAGTATCAGAGACTACTGCATATCCTACTAGGTTCTGTCCTGCAGGACCCCTTTTGCACGAACCATCCACATAGTATGTCACCACGGCATCATCCAAGGGGACATCAGTGAGATCTTTTCTAGGTAGTGTCCTTTGCTCAATCACCTGCAGGCAGCGGTGTGGTGCGCCATCTGCAGGGGTTGGGAGCAAGGTAGAAGGGTTCAAAGTCATGCATCGTTCAATTGTCATGTGAGGTTGGCTCAACAATATAGTCATACAGGAAAGATGCCTAACAGGGGAAAGATATGCTACTTTCTCTTGCAGTAAAATAATCGTGACTGCATGAGGCACTCTCAAAGTGAGAGGGTGGAATAAAACTACTTAAGCTGAAGCCATTGCAGCTGCAACTACCGCTTGTACACAGTGAGGTAAAGACCGTGCCATTGGGTCTAGTTGTGATGAATAATAAGCAATGGGGCATTGCTTGTCCCCATGCTGTTGTGTTAACACTGATGTCATATAACCTTGCTTACAATCTACAGTTTGGAAAAAAAAAATTATGGTAGTTTGGTAATCCCAGAACTAATGAGGACGCTATTAACTGTTTCAGTTTGCAGAAAGCAGATTCTGCCTCTGGTGTCCATTGTAACAAATCCTGTGCTATCATAGGCTTTTTATTTATCAGGTCAGTCAGAGGTGCAGATTCCAAAGCATAGTTTGGAATCCAGCTCCGGCAAAAATTAGTTGTACCCAGGAAGGACATCATTTCCTTCTTGGTAGTGGGTTTTGGTGCTTGCAAAATTGCTACTTTTCTGTCCTCATCTAATGTTTTACCCTCCTTGGATATTACATATCCTAGATATTTGACTTGTTTTTTCCAAAGCTGCAGTTTATTTTTGTTTACCTTATGTCCTTCAGTGGCTAAAAATCATAATAGCGCTATGGTATCTTCTTTGCAATCTTGCTGGGTGGGGGCTGCCAGCAGGATGTCATCAACATAAAGTAGAATCTGACTGCCTCTTGGTGGGGTAAATCCCGCCAAGTTGCTTGCCATTTCTTGTGAGAATATTGTTGGACTTTCACAATATCCCTGTGGTAGTCGTGTATATGTATACCTTTTCCCCTGAAATGTGAATGCAAACTAATACTGGCTGTCAGGGTGTATTGGTATCGAAAAGAACGTGTTGCTGATATCTACCACAGAAAAATATTTCTGTTGAGGTTTTAAATCATTTAACAGGGTGTGTGGGTCTGGCACTGTAGGTGCCCTTGGTATTACTGCATCATTTACAGCTTGTAAATTTTGGACCATACGCCATTCTCCATTTGCTTTCTTAACAGGAAATAAGGGTGTGTTACATGGTGGATCAGGAGATTTCACCAGCACCCCTTCACTAAGTAAAGCTGCTATAATAGGTTTTATTCCTACCTCTGCATCTTTTCTTAAGGGATACTGTCTTTTCTGTGGTCTAAATGCTCACTTTGGCATGATACTAACTGGCCCCGCTGTACGAATAAGTCCTACATCTGACTTTCCTGTTGACCAGAGAGTTTCTGGTATATTCTGTAAGGCATTCTCTTCCTCCTTTAATAGGAGTGCTAATCAGCTGTCCTTGCTAGACTGCAAGTGTACGTCTGGGTGGGTCTGAGTTATCCAGTTCAGCTTCTGTATTTGTATTTCCTGTTCTGACAGTTCTAATTCTGTCTGTTTTTCCTATCTCGTGACTTTTTCTCCTACATCTGCCCATTTGTTTCTGTCCTTAGTTAAGCTAACATGTGGTAATCAATTAGATTTATAGAGTGCAAAGAACTCCTGGGGCAATGAACAGCTAGCTACACTGTTACCTTCTGTGTCCCAGTACAGATTACGTAATATCAATCTGTTTGCACAATTTTTAAACAATTCTTACTCATATTCCTTATCAGGTCCTGGCATGTTACAATAATACAGGGTACAGTGCAACAAGTGTTGCTTATCGATGTCAAGGGAGGGGAACTTGCTGATGGCTACATTCATCAATTCTTTGGTCACAGTCCCTGGACCAGTTGTAACTAAGTCCTGGCTGTACCAATAAAATATTTCACCCTCCGATTGCACTGCAAAGGTATCAATTTGTCGCTGTGCTTCCATACCCTGCATGGTTGGGACTACTGCTATACCAAATAGCTGCATAAGGTCTCTGCCCAAGAGGTTTAATGGGCATTTTGCAGAAACAACAATTTTGCTTTTCTGAGTCAATCCTGAAACAGGATCAGTTATTGCAATGTTATGGGAGAGGGGTTCCCGGTACAGCTGTCCATTAGCTGATTTTACTAGAATGTAATCAGGTGACTCTGAGTTTTCTGGCAGTTTGGAGGGATATATCAGGGTTTGTGATGCCCCTGAGTCACACAAGAATTTGACTTCCCTCCCTTTTACCAAGAGTGTAACTTCTGGTTTTGTGTCCGCTAAATAGAGCTCCAGGCTCAATAAAGCTAGGTCTAATATTTCATTTTCTTCACTGTCCATAACTTCCTGCACTTCCTCCATCTCTTCTGTCACATCCTCTACTCCTTCTATCACATTCTCATTTGTCCTTTCTCCGTTATCCCCTTCTAGTGATTTCTGACTACCATATAGTCAGTCCTCACCCTCCTTGTCTTCCGTGGTTGCCTTCTTGTTTTTCTTGCAATCCCTTGCCAAGTGTCCCTTTTTACCGCATTTAAAACATTCTCCCCATTTCTTTTGCCCTTTAAAGTCCTCTGATCGCTGATCAGATTGTTTGTTTCCCTGGGCATTTTTCTTGACCTTTTTCCTGCACTGTACTACATAAACTTCTGCTCCATCATCTACAGAAAATACTTGAGCTTTCTTTTTCTTTTTGCTATTCAAATGCCTTTTGGCATGCCTAGCATATTCAAGTAATGATGTAACCTGCTTGTATGATGATCTACCATGTGTTTTGTAATAAAACTGCTTATGGGTGCAATACGGTCTTTTAAAAATGCATTCTTTAACTGCTGTTCATATGGGGAATCTTCTGTTTGATCTTCAGGAACCTGCATTCCACAGTAGTTATTAAAACATTCTAATAATCTGGCATAATATCGGTCAACAGTTTCACCTTCTTGTTGGATGCATTGATTAATGCAAGTCCAGTCTGCCCTAGGCTTCCATTTCTCAGAGATGTGGTCTGTAAGATCTTTTATTCTGTTGTCTAGTTCTGCGCTGCTATGTGGGAGGGGGTCTATGTGCAGCGTCACGGAGATTCCAGTTGTCACTAATCATGTGCCAATCTGGCCCCACAATTTGTCTGACTACTTTTTCTACCTCTTCTCCGTTTAAATTATAACTTAGCCTCACTCCTTGTAAATCTTCCGAGAACTTTCTAAAATTAACTTTTGGATGGGGAATTCCCTCATTGGCTTTCCAGATATCTTCCTGAGCCCAGGGTCTATACACTAGAATAGTTGTGTCCTGACCGTCTTGTCCTGTCTGAGGATTAGGTACTTCTATGAGTGGGCATATTTCTTCTTCACTCATAGATCATGAATTCTTAACCATTTGATATAACTCAATGCCTTCATTTGAGTTACCTGCCCGTGTTCGAGACCCGGTCCCGATGGGATCTCTAATAAAGGTTTTGCTTTTGTAATGTCTCTATTTTCAGTGACAGCAGGATATCATGGGGGTGGTCTAACCTGTTCACTTACTTCATATTCTGGTAAGGGAGGTGGAGGGGCTGACGATATTACTAAATTATTGTCCTCCTTATCTAAAAACATTACTTTTGAATTGTTGTTCTTTTGTTCCCTAAGGTTTACTTCCTCAATCCACCTGTGTGCCTGAGGAATTCCTAATTGGAGTTGCTTTTTTACCTGACCTTTGGAATCAGTTTTGAGCTGTTTTACAAGTTTGATAAGCGAGGATTTTTCTAATTTCCCATCAAATTCATACTTATTAACCCATTTTGAATAGTATTTAATATTATCAGCTCGCTGCGACTGCATGTATTTGCGTCTTCAGTTAGTGGATTTTGGGGTCTTTTTGTGCAATTATTACCCATTTTGTTCTACCCTTTTGATTGTTACGTAACCTCTCTTATTTTTAACGTGGTACCACGGATTTTGTTTTAGTCTCTTCAGAATGACTGCCTACTTATTCTGTTTTCCCTGATCTATGACAAGACAGTACTCTTTTCTGCCCCTGACTTGTAAAATACAGTCTTGACAAAAACAATACAAATCTAGTCCCTGATCTAAAACAGAAAAAAGTAGATTCACCTTACCTGAGCCTTCGTGATTTGTCACCTGGTTCGTGAAAACCCATCCTTCAGTCGCAGATCAGAAAGTGGCTGGCCTCTTTTGCACAACAATTCAGTCAGAGGGCTTTTCAAATAAGAAGAACCGATTTGGTTTCTTCCCAGTGCAGTTTCAACCTCTCGGCCCGTCTGATCTGAGACAAAGTGAGGGTTTCTGGTCCGAAGGACCAATCTGTCAAAGGAAAAAACTTCAAAGACCAATTCACATAAGGTTCAGGTATGGCACCTCTTATTACTTGCAGCAAGGAGACAAAAACATGCACATACAGGATTTTGCCTAATTACTAACAGGCAGTATGCTTCTCTTATACTGTTCTATAAAATGTTACTTTCTATGGTTGACGTAGTTAGACACAGCTTTCTGTATTGTTCTACAGCAAATGTTATTCAGATTTCCTGCTGACATGTTCAGATTTGAAACTCACTATATGTTACATAGAAAATGTTACTTGGATTGCCTGCTGACATGACTGGATTTATGAAAAACATTTGAGAAAAACAACCTGACCTTGGGGGCTGTATTTTCTTTAGCCCATCATAAGCTTCTATTGTGCAGCTCTAATACATATGTTACATTTCAAGGTACTTTTCTAGCTTAGGTACAAGTTAATGCTGATTGCAGTTCATATTTTCAAACAGCCTTTGTCTTCATTATCAATAGCTTCTGCAGCTGTGTATTTTCTCATAGCAGAAACGGAAAATCAATAAACCTTTGTTTAAATCTCATGACATTAGTAGAAGTGATACATCTATTATTATTTCCCTGACACTAGCAGAAACTGAATGCTTCCCTGTGAATTTCCAAAGCATAAGCAAAGATCATAACTGCGCATATTTCATGACATTACAAGATTGGAGTGCTTCTGCAGTTCGTACAGATTTATGCAGTGTGAAATAGAATAAATGTGTTAACCCTTTTTAAACCTCAAATGCACTAAGCATATTACTAATACATATTTTTCTAACAAATAGCCACTGTTGATGTAAATTTTGTCAACCGTATAAGGTCCTGTGAGATTTTTGCTGTTTATGTATTCCAGGTAGCATGCAGAGTGCTCACCTAACAGCATTCTCTGTTAGGGAAACAGACATCATCACCCAATATGTGATTGGACATTATGCCCTGTCATTTGGACGGTGAACATATATGTGTGGGAGAGAACTGCCCTGTGGAACTGTGTGGTCCACAGGGTAAATGATGCCAGCCTGCACAGCAGATCTTATAAGCATGTGCAGCATTGGGCCACTGACCTCAAATGCCATTCCCATCAATGGCCTGCTGCTGTAGTGAGGGACCAGCTAGCCAGAGGTGGGGGCCCAGCCATCCAGACCCCACTGATACCCACCATGGAGCTCCTCACCACACTTAGGCCACACATCGAATGCACAAGCCATGACACTGAGGGAAGCATTGAGGAGGTGGGCTGCACACACACGCGAGCACACACACACACACACACACACACACACACACACACACACACACACACACACACACACACACACACACACACTGGATGAGGAACATGCAGGTAAGGGCCCAGTGGGGATTAGTACACTAATGTATCAAACATAGATGTATCTGTATTGTATCTACATGCATGTGTCAGGTCCGATTGTAGTTGTGGGTATGGTTTTCTAATGCACAGAGATGCACATCTATGGTGAGGGCAGGACATTGTGTGTTATTGTGGTTAGTACTGCAGATGTGCAGACATGCTGCATCCATCCTGTACCAAGGCCACATGTGCAACTGCTGACACAAACTCCCTCTCACAACTACCTAGGACCCTCTGGTTTGCATATTGGACAGCAGCCTGAAGCTGGTGATTATGACATTGTTCTGTTGTTGCCTGGCAATACCCCAGGCATGTGATGCACATGCAATTTACCATGCACACAACCATCATTAATAGCTATATTGCTTTATGTAATAGCTATATTGCTTGCTGTGCATGTTTACTTGTGCTAGGTTAACTGCATCACAGAGGCCAGCACTGGAGCCTATCTGATGTGAATGTAACATTCCTGTAGCATACCTCACAACATGTCAGTGCCAAGATGTCTGGACAGAGGCCAGCAAATTGTCCTGGACAAACAGCCTAAGGTAAGGCCATGTGTGACACATTACTGGTATACAGTGGATATAAATTGTGTACACACCCCTCTTAAGATGCAAGGTGTTCCTATTACATACTAATTAGGACCATACTATGACAGTGTGCACCTCTTCCAGCCTTTAATGCGACCTATAACAGGTACAGTTCACTTGTAAAGCCAAGCATCTGGACTCATGTATTGCACCTACAAGGCTGGCCACCTGTGAAGGCAGCAGACATCCTATCAGCATGATGTTTCAGTCAGGTATGATACCTCATACTGCCATGTGTGTCAGTACACTCACTGTGGCCTATTTGGCTGTTATATCACATACATGGGCATTGTTAAGGCACACAGACCACTTCCGACCATGTATAGGTTTCAAACATATGGATATCCCAGACACATCTGTACAGAAGACTGCACAATGGTTTAAACTGCTGCATGTGAGGCAGATGCTGTTATGACACTATAAAAAGTAAAGGCAGTGGGAGGTGGGCACCAGCTGTGCATGGAATACATATCAAAATGGTATCAGCCACACATGATATGATCCTCACACACCAACAGTTGCCAACATTAGGATAAGAACTCCTGCCTATTTAGGTATTCCTACTATAGTGCTATGCAGTTATCAGACACACCACAGAGCTAATACATTTCCACTTCTTCCACAGGTACTTCTAAGGTGGATGACATCAACAGGTCTACTAAAATGGAGTAAATGGAAGCATAACGGGTAGTATGCAGGTCACAAATGGTATGATTAGAATTCATGTCTACCTAGGTATTTCTAGTAGAGTGTTACACAGTTATGAGACACATCACAGAGCTTATACATTTGCATCTCTAACAAAGGTACCTCTGAGGTGGATAACATCAACAGGTCTACTAAACTGGAGTGAAGGGAAGTGTAAAGGGTAATACACAGGTCAAAAATGGCATGAGCTAGACAATACATGATTCACTTACACACACACTTGCCAGTAGTGGGATTAGAACTCCTGCCTATCAAGGTATGTCTTCTGCAGTGTTATGCAGTTACCGCATGCAACACAGTGCTTACTGAATTTTCATATGGCCAAAGCTACTGATAACTGCACAGCTGTGATAAAGTATTACAAGTGGCAGACAGTCTGCCTTCCATTCCACCAGTACATCATGCTAGTTTTTTCTGTCTTGCACTTCAACTAGCATTATGGCTTGGCACTTCACCAAGTTGTTGTATCAAGAAGTGTGGCACACCTGTGAGCTGCCAGCATTACTCATTCATCACTGGTGTCACCCCAGTACTTACTAGTTATGTCCACCTCTGCTGGCATGATTGAAGAGTGGTTATCTGTGCTTTCACCCATTAACGTTGTGCACTCGTCCATTCTCGGGCACTGTCACAACTGCCGCAAGTACACAGACAACCCTCCCCTCTAAACTCCAAGCACTCAGACCTGTCAGGGTTACCCATATATCACCCAATGTGGACATATGCACTGTCCAGCAAATACTGGACTAGCAGGTCAAACATATAAGATCAACACCTGCACCACACCATGTGGAACATGTAGCTCACCATGACATCCACTTTGACAGCCATGAATTACAGTCATCTGTAAATATTTTTGTAATTAATTGCTATGTTAAATTGTTAATCGCTATGTAATCCAATGTAACTACTGTCTGTTTATTTTAACTGTGGAGCTTTTCTCCCCGGGCCTCCGCTGAAAATGGACCTACATCCAGTCGGACACTCCCGGTCAACAAATGTAAATAAATAAATAAATAAATAAAAGCCACACACCCACCATCCCAGAGGCACTCAATGGACATCTACCCAAACAGCACAGACCAGCAAGGCAGACACCCACTCAGGCACTGTGACATGGCACATGCCAAGGGACACATATTTAACCTAGACAGTGTGGCCCCAGCCACCTTCCAAAAGACAGTGATCATGGGTAACTCAATACTGAGGCACACACATCCCACTCACTAATTTGAATATGGAGCAGGTAACAGACAAATATCAATCACATGCCATCATCTAACACATGACACAGCCAGTCATGTCACTCCACAAAAACTACGAGTATCATTCCATATCTATGTTGGTGTGAATGACTTTGGACACACCTCCCTGGACTACATGACAGGAAACATGGTTGAACTATCTGATTATGGGGTCTAGTTGGGTGTGACAGCATCCCTGGGCAGTGTACCGCTGTCACCTAGAATGATGCTGCGGTACTATCAACAGATGGGTGACTGCAACATTAGCTTATGTGTTATGTGTCATACTCAGGGGATCCAGGACATCTCTGCTTGGGATGGCATGATTGACAGAACCCAATGACTTTCCACGGATGTCCTACATCTGTCACTGCTAGGTTGTCAGGTATTGGCTAAGTGTTTTGCCTCCCCTATTGTGCCTTATTAGGCAATGTTCCTAACGTTATTACAACCATAACAGCTACATGTGTATGCAATCTGAGGGTCATGCTGCTCAATGGTGGACATTAACTGTCAGGATGCAGTCATTCATAGCAGTCATTGGAGTGGATGACACATGTCTGCTGTAATGGAGAAGTGGTTCACAGCAGCAGACAGCAGAGTTGCAGTATCAGGCTATGACACATCCCAGAGCTGTCAGCCCTCAAACATGAACCTCACCACACCTCCACAGGTGGTGTTGTCTTCATATTTATTATGGATAGGAACACTTCCAGACTAGTATCCCATCATAATGCATTGGAGATACTTCTGGTACAACTGCCTTGGGGTAATAGTGCAATCTAGACCATAGCCTGCTAGGGGTCCACATCTATGTCCCTAGACTGTCAATGCACATTCCTCAACACCCTGCCATCTCTGATGGTCCAGTGCAACACTGACATAGTATGAATCTTCAACTACCCCTTCATCACCTGGGTAATGTAGCCAAGCACCAGTACAGTGACCCAACACTTCTGGGATTCATCATTTCCATTGCCCTAGACCATCTCATACTGATCTCTGGTAGAGGATGCAGCAACCTTGACCTTTATTGACCTCTTAAATATGGGACCGTTGATCATCCCCAGATGTCAATCCCTGCATGGTGAAATTCGCACAGGCTGTAATCAACATCGAACACAACATATCAGCCACACCCCCCACAAAGATAACCACCTGGCAAAACCTCTCCAAAACTGACTTTGCGGCCATGAAAACAGAGGTGGAAGTCTTCACTGCATCCACGGCAATGGGAAGTATCTGCATGACTGTGGAATCATACACATAGGCACTGTACAAACAGGTACATAAATGCATGGTACTAGCCAGAGCCAACAGAACTCAAACACTGTCCTCCAAACACTAGGAGACAATGTGATGGTCCCCTGCCATTACTAAAGTGTACATCAGAAGGAGGGCACTGTTGCAGGGAAAGGTGGCATCCCATGACTGTTGAACTCCCTTATTAAGCTCAAACACAACTTTGGATCCCTCAAGGAATCCCTGACAGGCATCTATGGCAGCAGAGATGCAGCAGACACTGACAACATTTACAACAGCCTTAGATAGTTGCATCAACAACCTCAACAGCATTAAATACAAGTGCTGCGAGTTACTGCACAACAGATATTGGCCACAGTCTTGGCAACACATTCAGTGTCAGTTTTATCCTCTCCCCCCCCCCACAAGTGAAGTGTCGAGTGAAAGTTTTCTCACATGCTGTATCCCATTTCCATTCTAGGTGTCTGTGTGTCAGCAGGATGTGGCCCTGCAGCAAGGCCACAGGGTAAGGCAGTGTGGTGACACATCTTCCATGTCATAGGCAGGGTACAGTTTGTGCGTGGCAATTCCCAGTCTGTAATACAATGATTGCATATGTCTCACAGATTATAGGGCTGAGATTTGTACATAGGTACATGTTGATGTATAACATCTGTTGTAGAATGGATAATGCTACATGTTCTGGTTTGGAAACACCTCTGATTGCTAATAACCACAGCCACATGGGATATTCACCAACCAAACATACTGGGATTACTATTCACACACACACACACACACACACACACACACACACACACACACACACACACACACACACACACACACACACACACACACACACACACACACACACACACACACACACACACACACACACTTGCCAGTTCTGATATCCATAGCTTCATTGCATCATAGGTGTGTAGTAGGTGAATGGGCCTGAAGGCTCTACAAGGCTAGCCTAAGGGAATACACTGGCATCAGGCCACATGACAATAGTTCCCAGTGTGGCTCTGGAGTATAGTCACTGGAGTGGTCCCCAGAGATGGGTATTCTATTCCCCATCCACTCATCCAGATTTCAATTGTGGGTGGCCAGTGATGTGCACTGCTTCCCATGTATGTGATCTATATTCCATAATATGGACAGTGCCTGGGTTGTACACATGTCCCACATGCATGTTCTTTGATGTATGGAAGTGTGCCTGAGGTCTCTGGGGCATGTTGTGTGGAGAGATTGGTATCTTCAGATGTAGCATTCCTGACCTCATTTGGTAAGATCTGGCTATCTAACTGAGGTAGTGATTGCATCTACATTGTCAGTATTATACGGGTATTCAGTGGAGTTAGTGGCATTTGTCCATACAGGGCATGTGTAGAAGGCATGGTATTTCCTTTGTGGGGTAGGTTTGCAGACTCTACAGTTGTTGCAGGCATCCAGTGGGGAACATGGCAAAAGGGCCACTGTACACATTGATTGGGCTACTGAGGGGATGGAACAGGGTGCCATGTCTTTTTTCTTGCTGGATAACACACACTCAGTCAGGAGATGTAACACATCAAAGTACTTTCTGATGGCAGTGGCACTGTTCTGGTCAACAGGCATGCAGTCCACTGCAATCACACCATAGGTACTATCTGTAAGGTAGTGTGCAGGGGAACTGCCGATATAGGGGTTGTTGCCTAGCCAAGTGGCGAGTGGTTTCTGAGTAATAGAAGGGTTGCCTATATTGTTCACTAATCCATACTGTCACGTAGTCATTGCACATGGCACTAGACATTTAGGGCTGTGGATTGTCTACACAAACCACTACGGTGTTTGAAAACTGTTGGCCTTGTAATGTGGACATTGTGACATAAACTAGGTCCTCAACATAATAATTTAGCAAAATCCACCCCCAATGTTCCTGTTATTATACAATCACACCACCCCCCCCCATAGAATACTGGCAACACACATTTGCCATTACTGAGTTTCAACCCCCTACCTAGCTATGTATTGCTGCTATAGTATACCACGTTTATCACATGTACCACAGAGCATATAGGAGGGATACTGTCCCAAGGTATTTCTAAGGTGAGGAACATCACCAGCCCTTGCAAATACTGACATTGGGTGATGTAGCAGATGAGATATTCCAAAAAATATTTTACCCTACACACACATTTACATTTGCAAGGGGTGAGGTGCAAACCTCCATCTAACTATCTTTTCAGATCATTATGGTTACACATTTATTACATGCACCACTGACCTTGCTTGGATTTGGGTTGCCAACAGGTACTTCTAAGGTGGATGATATCTGCAGGACTGCTAAAGTCAGGCACTGAGATGTGTACTGGGTGTAAATGGAGCCAAAATCTTTGAGGTACAGACACACATAAACATTTGCCAGTGATGAGATTCAAACCCATACCTATGTAGTTACTGCTACTACATTGTACCATGTTCATCACACATGCCATGGCAGTTACACGCATGATATCTGTGCAAAGGTTTCTTTGAAGGTGAGTGACATCAGCAGCTGTGCTAAAGGAGGGATAACAGAAGTGTTGTAAGTGTGAATAACCACAAAATTAGGCCTCCACAAGGATACACGCACACAACACTCACATTTATACAGCTGCCAAGGTCAGGACTGGAACTCCTATCTAACTAGTTTGCTACACTATAGCATTAGGCAGTTATCACAAGCACCACAGAACTTATATGTTGGAGAACTATCCAAAGGTATCTTTGAAGGTGAGTGACATCAGTAGCGGTGGTGAAAGAAAGGTAAGGGAGGTTTAGTGATTGTGAATGGCCTTAACCACATTCATCTAGAAACACACACACACACACACACACACACACACACACACACACACACACACACACACACACACACACACACACAC
Organism: Protopterus annectens; assembly: GCF_019279795.1. NCBI lineage: Eukaryota > Metazoa > Chordata > Ceratodontiformes > Protopteridae > Protopterus > Protopterus annectens. The sequence continues at coordinate 1,445,655,644 of NC_056728.1, forward strand.
ACACAATTTACATTTGACAGGGCTGAGATTACAACTGCTAAATGGATACCTATTTGTACTGTAGTGTTACACAGTTATCACAAGCATCACTGACACTATAGGGTTGAGGGATAACCAAAGGTATTTCTACAGTGAATAACATCAGCACATCATGCGATATAGGGTAATGGGATGTGTAGTGGGTGGGGCAGGCCTCATAATGGGATTCTCTCCATCGCTGTTTGTCTTTCTCTTCCCCACATCTGTGTGTGTGTATGTTTGACATATTATATTATGTTGGCCTCAGATATGTGTGAGTGTGTGTGTGTGTGTGTGTGTGTGTGTGTGTGTGTGTGTGTGTGTGTGTGTGTGTGTGTGTGTGTGTGTGTGTGTGAAGTATCAATGGTGTACAATTTGGTTTGTGTGCACAAACACCTGCGAATAACCAATATCTGTAGTTCACTGTGTTGTGAGACATTGGTGTGTGTGCACAGACACCTGCGAATAACCAATATCTGTAGTTCACTGTGTTGTGAGACATTGGCTTCATTTCTCTTAGTGTAGGAGCATGCCCAGTATAACCTTCTATATTGAGTGTGTGCATCCATTCCAGGGAGGACTCCAGTTCAGGGTTTTATGTGCTACAGCTACACGTAGCAAACTGTTTATGCAGGATATCTGTAGATAGGTTGCCAATATGGAGACACAATAGGCTTAACATACAACGGATACTGTAAATATTGCTGTCTGTGCTGCTTGTGCGACATGTTTAGTTGTAGGATAGATATTCTGACATATCTACTGTTTTCACTGTGATGTGTCATGTCATCAACTACTGACATTTATCATTCTTTGCTCACAGTTATTTACCGGGAAATACAAGATGAAGGAAGCTGAGATCAGTATTCTGAGGCATATAGACTAAACATTCTGGCACACACCTACCATTGTGGAGGGGTAGCTACAGACAATAGACTGCTGGTTTTGTGTAAATGCAGCACCTTGTTAGTATGTTGGCTGGAGTCCCCCTCCTTGTGCTTTTCTAAACTTCATGGAATGGCCATATTCTGCTGGGACCATATGTCTCCCCTGTACAGATACACCCAGATTATCCAGAGGCAGGACTCATATATCTGGTTAGTTTACCTTCACATTGTGGTTTACAAGCTGTTTTGTGGCTATTCATTCATGGGTTTGCAGTCGGGAGTAGTATGGGTGGACATTAGAGTTTCAGACTTCACACACTCCATGACATCCATGCTTCTACACCCCCCCCTCTGTTATTCTCTCCTCCACCTAACATTATGTAAGCAATATCTCAGAGGTATCCCTATAGTAGGGCCTTTATCCCAGCAGTATTTATGGCCTGATCCACAGTCCTTGCAATAGGACATGGGGAGGCATGCTAATAGCATTTATCAACATGGCCTTGCATTTGTTTTCTGTTTACTGAATTAGGTTGTTAGTTGGAACCCCCTGACATTCTGTACATTCACAGTATGGATGAGGCACAGGCCTTTGCCAGAGGACTGTAAGCCATTTGAGAGTGCTGCAGGCCATCTGTTACTGCATTTCTACATGGGATTCTGGGTGGGGAGTGCACACCTGCAGACTTTAACATTTGAAATAACCGTACTGGTATTTCGGTTACTCTGTTGGCTTCCATTTCATATTGTATTATGACCTATCATGCAGACAGGAAGTATATCAGCAGAGCACACATGGTAGATCTTAATGGCATATATTTCAGTTTCAGACTTCTTTCCCTTTAGAACTGGAATGCAACTGCCAGACCTGTTGTCGTATGTCTCTCTAGGTCTGGTGGGGTGCTGTTCACAACTGCATAATTTGGGGGCCTTAGCCCAGCCTTTCTTCATGTTCATCTACACCAGTCCTGCTGGGAGAGGCTGGTGGTGGATATGTGACCCTCATTGACATCCATGTGTGTGACCTATTGACACCCACAATTCTATGGGCCATCACATGTACTGCAGTGGTGGTTGCCAACTTGTGTAGTGCTGCCTAGTATGTTGACACCAGTATTTGTTATGAATTTCCTGCTGTCCCATATAGCTGTCAGCTGCAATCCCATTCAGCCACCCAATTCCCTTTCATGCTTGCATCCATATCATACATAAAAGTATGAGAACATACTACCCCGTTCAGTAATTGATAGGAAGAGTGACTTACCTTGTTGCTGGGCCAGTATTGAGGACAGTGCTGGAGGGCTGACTATGTTGGCTGCACATGGTACACTCCCTGTACATGGTAAAGCCCAGGTAGTGTCATGCTGGGCAACACTTTTAATGCATCTGTGAGTTGGAGAGAGGTATCAGTCCCAGAGTCTCTACAGTGTCAGTGTGTGTGCTATGCATTGCCTCTATGCAAAGACCTGGGCATACTGTGCATGCCTCCTTCTGCCTAGAGAGCAGGCTCAGGATGTTCCTCCTCCGAGTCCCTCTGTGCCTGTGCTGGCTTTGGCAATGGTGTTGGGGCTGTATGGCCCTGTCCCATGCTGTTTCTGCTGCAGCTGTTTCTGCAGGATCATATTGTGTAGCATGGCACATACTATGAACAGTTGTGTACATGTAGCTGGAGAGTACTGCAAGCCTCCACCAAATATGTTAAGGCAGTGTAACCGTGACTTGAGCATTCCAAACACATGCTCTAGAATGATCCTGGTTTGTGCGCGTGCCTCATTATGGTGTTCTTGTTCATTTGCATGTGCATTTCTGATGGGTGTCATCAGCCATGGCTCCAGTGCATAGACAGCATCCTCCACTAGATGGCCATATGGGATGTCCCCCCTGGCAAATGCCTGATACAGCTGTGAGCAATGCCAGATGTGGGATTCATGATAGCTTCCAGGGCTGCCAGCACACACATTCATGATAATGCCCTGGGCATCACACATGACCTGGCAGTTGATGGAGGGGAAGCCCTTGCAGGTTATGTAGACCCTGCCCCGCTCACCTGGTGGTGATTTGATGTGGATATGTGTGCAGTCTATAGCACCAACTACCTCAGGTATTCTGCTATATGGTGGAAAAGAAGCATACATGTGGTCAGTGCCTCACGGGCAGTGGGAAAATATATGTGCCCATTGGCATGTTGTGTCATGGCATCCAGGAACTGGTGGAGTACACTGGATGCTGATGCCTGTGAGACCCCTACAATATCCCCAGTTGGACTTTGAAAGGTACCTGTGGCTAGTATTCTTAACCCTAAACATACCTTGGTATCCCTTGGGATGGGTTCTCCTCTATTAGTTCTGTGTGTAAGGCATAGCCAGCACAGCTCAATGATTTGCTGTAGAATGTCCCTGTCCAACCTATAGTGCTCTACTATTTCCAGCTCATGTAGGCCCTGAGTCTGTACACTGTTCTCCTCCTCCTCACTGTGGGTCAGTTGTCAGCATTCTCCTCATCACCACCCTCAGTCTCTAGCACATATTGATGGAGTAAAGCAGCAGCAGCCTCTAACATTTTAAGTTAACTTTGCCAGTTAAAAACCCCTGTCTGTGTAGACCGGTGGTGTAGAGTTTGTGGGAAAAAAACAGTCTGTAGGGCATTTGCATAGTTTATATTAGTGTGCTGGGCTGCTGCATGTGTATTTGGCTGATTCTGATACATTCCACCTGCCAGCTATGCTAGTTCTCCTTGATTGCCTTCCTACTGCTGTTTCCCCTTCCCAGTTCCTTCCTATTTAAGCCCCAAGGTGCACTGTGTATACCAGTGCTTAAATGTAAACAGTGCTGCCATTTCCTCTTTTTTTTTTTTAAATCCCGGTGCGCGGCACGCACACCCGTTTAGTCCATATACACAGTGCTCAGGCACATCTGACACACCCCCTTCCTTAGCTGTGCTTAGCTAAGGGCAAACATGGGCCACAGAGCTCCAATGTGCTTACAGCAAGCATGACATTCCCCCTTATGAAGTCATTCAGCTCTTACATTTGTAGCACGGTTAGGTACAAGCTGACACTTTGAGGAAATCTGTGATTCAGTATAACTCCCCTCATTTGCATACCCCAGTGTGTAAGTCATTAGTTACTGCACTTAAACGGACCCTTTCCCATTGACAACCAGTAATCCCTGGTATTATTTACATTCTGCATCCCATTGACTATAATGGCAAAATGGAGAATTATCTTAACATTTATTTTTCTCATTTTTTTTCGGCACAATTCCATTTGCACACTTCTGCCCAAAGCTTAAATGGAGGTGATTGCCAAAAAAAAAGTTTAATTAAAAAAAAGAAATGTTATTAATGCCAATGGCCTTATATTTGGCCATTGGCATGTGTGTTTGACTGTAATACATGCTTTCCATGAGCTGTCCTGCCTTCGTTTGTTCAGATGCAGAAATGCTTTCAGTTACTAACTGAATACATTTCTTCTCTGACACTGTTCCTGCACGGAGGCCATCCAGCTTTGTGAATCCCAAAACTACTTCATTTGCATGTTTTTTAACAGCAAATGAGGTGATTTGCCTCCCGCGTAGCTTTCTGTGCAAGAACAGTGTAGGGTTGTTCATGCACATGAAAACGGCACTTTCACTTGGCAGCCATTTACCATGCAGGCGCTCCTACACTGTTCCTGCATGGAAATCAGCCATTCATGAATCTTGGGGCCAAATTTTGTTGATTACCATACAAATTAAATCCTTGAATTTCTGAGTCCTTATGTTCTTTCTCAATGGTTCTAAATATTGCAAATAACAGCTGGGAAAGTGGGCAGCTCTTCCTTTTTCTTCTGCTCAAATAGAAATTAGCAGAGAGGAACCCATCCACTTTAATTTTCACCTCTGATTCTTCATATATCCTCCTAAACTTTATAATTTTATCAGGGAATGCAAATGCTTCCATTTCCCTGCTCAAAAACTCCTAGCTTACTCTGTCAAATGGTTTATCTGCATCAGTACCCAGAAACAGTGGTATTTTCTTTCATTCTGCTTCTCTCTGGCTCATCATTGTTCTGTTAATGTTGTCAAAAATTTCCATCTCCCCACAAAACCTCATTGGTCCATATCAACTAATGTTGGCATCACCTTTGCCATTTTTACAGCCACTATAGACACAAAAACTTTATAATCATAGTTTAGGATTAAAATGGGCCTCTATGAAGTTAGATCTCATAGGGTATTTACACTCTTTAGGTATTACAGTCACCACCAGTTTCTTCCAGGATGTTGTTGCTTCTCCTCTTACACTATGATTAAACAAAGATTTTTATCAGTTTTTTTCCCTCCTAGCTTCCAAACTTTTACAGGAACATCTATTCCTGAGGAGTATCCTGTAGATTGGTTATACATTACCATTTTTATTTCATCTCTTCCTATCCTATTAGTAATTGGGCCTCATCTACCTTTAACCTTGGCATATTTAATTCTTCCATAAACATTTACATTTGTAGCTTTTCTTGATTTCCACATTTATCTCTGAATACCTAGTACTGAAGTCACATTGTCCATGCCAAATATTTTCATAACTTTCTTCAGAAATCTAACCTTCTTTGTTATATTTTCTCTTCTGGGCCCCTCAGATACATCTTGCAGTTACAAGTCAAATTCCAGTTTCCATCTATAAGTAATATTCACTGCTGAAAGCTGATTATTTCTCCCAGAATTTTCAAGTTCCACTATTGCAGTTTTAGGTGGAATATAAATACATGCCAGTGTCTTCCTCTTCCATTGCCAGTAACCCCTTAGGGCTACAAATCTATCATTATTATTATTTTTATCCTCTTCTATCACTATCGGAGCTCTTCTTGCAATTACTATCAATAATCCTCTTTTCCTTTGCACTATGTATTCAGGTGAATAACCATCCTGAAAACCTTTCTTTATCAAATTTACATGTTCAGTTCTTTCCAAATGTGTTCCCTCTAGTATAGCTATTTGCACTCTACATTTTAACATAGTTCACTATTCTTTTTTCGTATGTATCTGTGACAGCTTTTACATTTAAAGATAATGTAGAAAGTGCCATTATTTTAAAAAAGTTATTATTTCTACTTTTTATATGTAACAGCTTTAAGTGTTTTGTTCTAACTTTTGTGTTACATGCATACACTAATGTTTGGCAGGTTGATCTTATATACAGTTGCTTCTTGCCATGTCTGTTTGAGCTATGTCATATCTTACACAACTTTTTGTTTTATTGAAAACCCTCAAAATAAAAAACACACCCCTAATACTCACCTAAAACCTATTAACGTAATACTAACACACAAAACTATGTACATCTTCAAATACTGAAGTTTTATCTTCCTAATAGGAACAATTGTCCCATACTGACAGCCACACTCAGAGACCTGGATTAACATAAAAGGAAGGTTATCATGTTAAGGCACATGGTGCAGTCTGTGCTTCTACTAAATGCTGTCTGGTTTTGTTTTATCTTTATTACTCTCCCAGATTGAGAAAACTCTTGAATATTTTTGGAAAACATTGTCTCCTAGTGATTGAAAGAAAGCCATTGAAAGAAAAAGTATTCTGCTTTTATTGTTTTTTATCAAATTGTCTCCATGGAGACATGAGAACCAGATACACAACTACTTCTACAATCACTCATTATTTGTTAGGGAAATTGTTTTATTATTATATTCAGTGTTCTTTTTTATTTATTTGCTTTCTCTTAAAGCTTGTTACTAGATCAACCCAAGGACCTATGCAAGAGTGAGAAAAAGCACATCAAATGTTCTTGTATCATGCTCTTTTAACCAGACTTTTCTTATTTTTTTTATACTGCAGTGCCTACATTTTAAAAATGGAACAAGAAAAAAAGAAAGGCACCTCTTTACTTTTGCATTCCCATTATACTCAAAAATAACTGAGAAAGCTTTACTTTATAGCACGCAGATTATATAATGCATTATAAAAATACTACTGTTAAGAACAAAATTTTGTTTTACTTACAGTTAAACCCCTTCCTTCCTCTTCCCCTCTCCTAAATATTCTTCCAAACATTAATAACATAAAGTAGACCATATGCTTTAGACTCCCCTACAAGTTTAATAAAGTCAGAAAAGTCCCAGTGTTTTCAGATTTCTTGTTCAGTCATGTTTCATAAATATAATTAATGCTTTGTAATCTTATATTTATTTGTTCATTTCAGAGTTGCTGGTTTTATTTCTGTTGATCTTCAGCTCCCAAATCCAGCCTTTGCTTCATTTCCAACATACTCCTGGTTCTTCTAGTCAAAGCGTGTGCTTTTTTCTGTTTCTCAATCATTTTCTGTTGAATCATTGGAAAGGTTTCACTGGTATAGTCTCCCTGTGGGCTTTACTACCAGAAGAACATGAAGCAGATTCTCCTTCTGTTTAATAGCTCGCTTTTTGTTGGACAGACTTTTGTATTTCTTCCATAAAATGATTGTGTCCCTCCAGGAAAAACTACCCTGAAAATAACTGGAAACAGCGTGTTGTCAGCCTGAGGTGCTTGATGTTGGCCTTGACGTCTTAGAATATGAACCCTGCGGGACACTTCTAGTGACTAGCCACATTGTGGAAGTGAACTCCCCTATTCTAACTTCATGTGTCCTGTATGACAGCCATTTGGCAATCTAGAGTATAAGATAGAGGGTTATTATGCCTAATTTTGTGAGTTTGTTTACAATGACTGAGTTGGATACTGTATCAAAAGCTTGGCCAAGTCAAAGTAGGCAGTGTGCATCATTTTGCCTTCATCCACTGCCATGGTGATCTTCTTGAAGAAGTCTACTAGACTGATTAGGTATGATTTTCCCTTGATAAAACAAAACTGGGTTGGTTCTAGTGTCTGGAGGTTTCCAGTGTCATTAATTATTTCTGTGATAATTCTTTCTATGGTTTTGAATATGACACTAGTCAGACTAATGGGACTGTAGTTTCTGAAGTCCATAATAGGCCTATCCTTATGCAGAGGGATGACTGTTGCAGTTCTCCATTCATGTGGCATGAAGCTTGACTACAGGCTATGGTTATATTTAGTTAGTTAGTTAGTTAGTTAGTTAGTTAGTTAGTTAGTTAGTTAGTTAGTTAGCTAGTTCATTAGTTATTTTGCATTTGTTTACTGGGAAAGTCCAACTGGGCCACTGGCTTTTTTAGCAGAGTCCTGAGGAGAAAAGCTCCATAATAGGAAAAAACACTTTACAAAAATAACAACACATTTAAAAAATGCAATAACAATATTACAAAAATCATTACATAGGTCATATACAAAGGACATTATTTAAAGTATATAAAAGTAAATTCTGAAGCAGAGAAAGGCAAGTTAAATTGATAGCATGAATAGTACATAACATAAGAGAAAAGAAATGACGGATTAACAGTTGCATATTATGACATTGTTGGTACATGTTGAGACATATATATAGTGTCTACAATGGTGCTAATATGTCTTGCTTCAACTTATTTAAGGAAGCATACTGGGATATTATCAGGGTCCACCGATGAGGTGTAGTTGGCCTTAGAGAGTGCATTAAGGAACTGTTCCCTAGTCATCATTGAGGAGATTATGTTTAATGATATTTCTTGTGAAGTAAGGGCAGTAAAACTGGAGCTGAATTTGTCAGCCAGTAAATTTGCTATATCTTCTGGTTGCATGACAATGGCTCCATTTACAATTAACTACACATTTTGTGAACATCCTTTGAGGTTAAGGGCATAGCTAAAGAAATTCTTGTGGTTGTCCTTGGCCAGGGAGGCTATTTTTACCTCAAAATTGGCTTTGTTCGACCTGATTTTCCTCTGAGTTTTTGTTTTTTTTATTAGCTTGATAAGAGAGTTTTGAAACCTGCTAGATATTAATATTTCCTTACTTTGCTGTGTTGCAAAACCTATTTATATTTGGATTCCATTAGACTAGCTTGCTTTTTGAGCTTGCCCTGAGATTATTTCTGGTAGGTACAACTGTCTCTAGGCATTTAATAGTAGCCTTCTGTTGAGTACCTGTAAACAATTCTGCATAGGCAACCGTGTTGTCAGAATTTGAAGTGACCTTGAAATGTTATCAGGTTGTCAATTAATAATAGGAAGTCAGCCTTAGAATAGTTTGGACAGTTTTATGGTTTTACCTTACCAGGGAGGATATTACAATGGGGGGTGGGGAGGGTGAATTCTTCCATGTTAGTGAGGACCAAGTCCAGTATGTTTGCTCCTCAAGTAGGCATGTAGATTATCTGGTGCAGAGTCTTTTGTTTACAAAATCCAGGCATCTCTGGACCTCCAGCTTATAGCTGAGTAGGTAAAGTCACACATGAATATGGTATTGGTTTGAGTGGTGAGTGTGTCCAGTAAGTTTAAGTTATGTGTTTCTGGGTCATAGAGGGAGCTATAGATAGCAAGGATGTGGTATGGGACTTGGCCTATAGTAATTTGGATGAAAAGAAGCTCAAACTAATCATCCTGTTTTACCAGCTTTAAGATGACCTTGTTATTGATGAAGATTGAGACACCTCCACCTTTAGTCACTGCCTGTGCAGCAGCTGGCCTAAATGTGTGCCCACTTCATCAGTAATTCACATGACAGGATGGCATAATGATGAGGTATAATAGAAATGCAAGTTATCATGTTGCAAACACTGTTACAATACTCAGTGCTTCAAGGTGATGCCATAGATGCTGGGATCAAATATAGATAGTTTGATTTGTTAAAGAAATTGCCAATTCTTGTTGTTAACATTTTACTTTTAGAAGGCCACTATTTATTTATTTATTTATTTATTTATTTATTTATTTATTTTATTTGCTGTTGTTTAACCAGGATAGTCCATTGGGTCCAAAGAACCCATTTTCAATGGAGTCCTGGGGAGAAAAGCTCCACATACAGATTATACAAAGATTATGTTACACAATACATAAAATACAAAGATTAATTTCAATACATAGATTATATAGAGAAAAACATAAGTATCAAAACAAGTAATAGAGGTGAAATATAAAAAGAAATAGTATTGTGTTTTTTTTTTTTAATTACTTGGTACAAGTGAGGAGTTGAATGGTGGAAGCAAGCATGAATTTGCTAGCTGGGAATGGAAAAAGAAAGAGGAGTAGTGGTGGAAGTAGGGTAGGTTATGAAGGATGTGAGCAGGAGCATTCCCATGAGGATGTTAGATGAGAGTGTAGTAAATTTTTAAAGTGTGGGAGTCTAGCAATTGTACGGATGGATGGGGGAAGGGAGTTCCATTGGCGTGCTAGTGAGAAGGACAGGAGGTGTTGTCCTGGAGCGTGTATGGGTCTATAGACCTCTATGAGGGTTTGATTGTTAGATCTCAGAAGTCTTTGTGTTTGATGCATTTTAAAAGTAGTTGAAAGAGAGGGACAGAGTGCTGGCTGGAAGATGAGTTTATGTGCATAGGTGAGTTGAGTGTAGGAGAGGTAGTGGGGTAGCTCTAGCCAGTTGAGTTTTTGGAGAGGTTCACAGTGATGTGTAGATGATTTGCTGCTGGTTGCAAATCTGGCTATTTTATTGTAGCAAGATGATAGTTTGGATTTCAGAGAAGATTGTAGGTTTGTTAGAAGAGGGGCGCCATAGAGAAGGGAGGGAAGGAGTAATGTGGTAGAGAGGGTAATTTTGGTAGTAGAGGTGAGGAACTGATGGTGGTGGTAGAGCATGCCTAGTTTTTGATGGGTTTTTTTTATATTTAGGAGTAGATGGGAGTTGAATTTCAGCTTGTCATCAATTTGGATCCTGAGTAGTTTGGCTTCAGATACCAGCTCGAGACATGTATTGTTCTGGCTGGTGATGGAGAATATTTCTGTCAAAGTTATTAGTGTTGGAGGGGGAGAATATCATAAGCTTGGTTTTAGCAGCACTGAGTGCAAGGTGGTTCTCTTTCATCCATTGTTCTGTGGTGGAGAAGGCATCTTGAGTTAGTTTTAAGAGAGTTGGGATGGATGGGGCAGCACAGATGATAGTGGAGTCATCAGCATATTGAATAATATTTGCAAGGGGGATAGAGCGGAAAAAGTCATTAATGAAAATATTGAAGAGGAGGGGGCCCAGAATAGAGCCTTGTGGGACACCTGTGGGTGTGTCAAGGAAAGAGGAGGTGGCTTTTTTCCACTTGACAGCTTGTTGCCGATTGGAGAGATAGCTAGTAAACCAACAGAGGGAAGAGGGAGAAAGGTTTAGGTTAGAAAGCTTAGTAAGAAGGAGGTTATGAGAGATAGTATCAAAAGCTTTAGAGAGATCGAGGAGGATGGTAGATACAATGAGGCCAGAGTCCTTAGCTTTGTTCACAGTTTCAAGGAAGGATAGGAGGGCAGTCATAGTACTATGATGGGGTCTGAATCCATGCTGTGTAGGAGTTAGTAGATTGTTATCCAGAAGATGTGGAAGGAGTTGAAGATGGATACATTTCTCCAGGAGTTTTGAAATGGGAGAAAGGATGGCGATAAGACGGAAGTTGGAAATATTAGTATTGGTTCCTCCTTTGTGCAGGGGAATGACGTAGGCTTTTTTCCAGATTAGAGGAACAAAATTTTCTTGGATTGAGCGGTTAATTAGGATACTGACAGGGAGGGCAATGGCTTCAGCAGCTATACTAAGGTAGTATGAGGGAATGTTATCAGGGGCATTGGTGCATGACTTTAGTTTCTGCAGGAGTTTTTTTATTGTGAATGTAGGAATAGGTTTGATGAGGAAAGGTGGAGTTGTGGAATGAGTGGGGGAAGGTGGGGGAGGAGAAGTATGAGGTGATGTGGGAGAAGTTAGAGATGAAAGCTTGAGGAGGAGTGGGAGAAGTTGTAGGGGAAGATACCTGAGAGGAAATGCAGGTTGGAGGAGTATTGTTGTTTGAAAAAGAGCTGGTGAGTTTGGAAATAGAGTCTATGAAGAAAGAGTTAAATTGGGTTGCAAGATCAGTATCATCAGTATTTTGGCAAGGGATTGGGTTTCCTGTGTTCCCGAGTTTTAAAAGGGTAGTTATGCCTTTCCAGAACTTCTGAGGGTCGGTTTTGAAATTGCTTTGAAATCGGGTGAAGTAGTTACGACGGTCTGCAGAGATAAGTTTTTTAACTGAGTTACGAAGGGTTTTGTATTCGTTGAGGGAAGAAGTAGTTTTGTTCTTTTGATATTGTGGATCCACTACGTGGATAAACCAGAACACTGCTTTATGTTTTACCATTTTTCTAACTTCTGCCTTTGCACAATGCTTGGCATTGCACACTGTTGACTGTTGCTGGTGACTATCAGTGAACTATAGTTAACTATTCCAGGCAAAATAATTTTACTTGTCATGCGTAAAGACTTAGCTGTCAGTAGCACAAATGAGACATGTACCAGTATGCCTCATTCAACACACTGGACAGTACTGAGTGCAGAAAATACATCTGTTATGCAACATTATCTGTGGCTCAACATGTTAATGTAGTAAGTCTTGAGTAACAGCAGAAGTAAAGCAGAGTTATGTTACAGAGTGTTTTACTGAGGTGAGTCGGAATAAATTATTGTCAATGACTATTATTAGTCGTCATCATGGGGAGCTAGGACGACCACTGGGGATTGGACTGCCATACCACCATAGGTGACTGAGGGGCACCATCACAGGCAGCACATACACCCAGCACATTTGGGCCCCAGCCTGTCAGCATTGCCCCCACAATTCCTGCACTATCCTTTCCAACTGTGAAACTTAGCTCTGCCATGAGTCTGATTCACTGGTAGTAACTGGGACCAGTAGTAGAAACAGTGATTTTTTTCACCCATCAGGAGATGACAGGGTTGGCAGTAGACATTATGGAAGGTGGCCTCAGTGCCTGAATTGGCAGAATTAAGAAAGTCCTGCATCAAGTAGCCAAGCCAGTACTCTGTCTAACACTCCCACATGTATCTTAAACAGGAGAAAGTGATGAGAGTTCTGAGGGTGAGAACTAAATTCTCACTGTTGGGCATTGATGCATTTCCAATATTCCCTACCTATCCCCAAAATGGTGTCCTCCAACTTTTTGTGTCCATCACAATCCCTGTCTGTCTTCTATGTCCTATATGTCTGTACCAGCTACATAACCTACCCTACCTACAGTACCTAACCCTCTTATTCCTAACCTACTTCTGGAACATTTCTTTCTCTACAATAAAAAATAAATTGGGAACCTACCCTTCACTTATGTATGTGTGTGACACACTTGGTTTGGTCCAATTGGCCATGAAACATTATTAAGTTGTTGTCACTTACCACAATGCTGTGACTATCCAAATTCATCAAATTATTTGTACAGGTACACAGTTATTTTGTGAAGAACTGGACAGCTATGGTGCTCTCCCGCCACTATCTTGCACATTCCAGTACACTTTTCTCTGTGCCCTATCTTCTGCTGGCTCCTCATTTACACCACTCTCCTATCAACCTGTTTTTGCACATTTAATCTGGTCAAAAAATAAAACCACATAGAGCACACATGGCTAGAGATGGATCATAAGACATCTCTAAAATGTTGGTCTTCAGCATTTGCATGATACTTGACATTTTGCAGCAGTGGTAAATGACAAACCTGTAGATTTTACCTTCAACTGCATCATCACGCATCATTGCTTAGCATTGCTGTACTACACAAATATAGACTGATAACACTATGAGGGGATGGTTACTCTTATTGGTTTGTTAGCCTGCAGGATGTAATGTAGACCTGATAGGATTTTACAGATTATTACTGTGATGAATCTTGTTGCTTTCATTCTCCTTTGCACCAATATTTTGTCATTGTCCCTTCAGATGTGTGGTTTGTACTACATATGAAGTATGACATCCTGTGTGATCTGTTCAGATAATGCTCATGTCTGTGGGCTATTTCTGCATAGTGTCAGGTGTTTGAATCTAGAGCTATGTCAAAGATTACAATGTTTTATCATGTTTCTACTATCCTACCCCTGCTTGCTCACTCTAGGGAAGCATTTTATTGTACACAGCATGAGAGAATTATTATTACTAAGATTAAAACATCACAAACATGGACAGAAATGGCCCATGAACAAAACTCTTTCTATCTCTCTCTCTGTCCCTTCCCTCCACTTCTGTGTCATCAGTCTTTGCCAGTCTACATTTGGGCAATGTCTGGTACTGAACAGCAAGTGCAATGATGGCAAATGACAGATGACATCTTATAGCAAAATCTGGTGAGTTTTTTCCTTTGGTCACATTAGCCTGCTGCCCCTTGGACTACTGTGCTTAATCTCACTGTGGTATGGGATGACAAACTGATGGCACTATGAGGAGATAGTTGTATTATCATATGTTGAACAGGATATAGGGTTGAATGTACATCATATGGGATTTCTCTTTTGCAATTACTGTTATGTAGTATCCTTCTCACATACTTCCTTGTTTCATACTGTTTTCATTGTTCCTTTAAATGTGTCTGTTTTAGCACATGGTATTTGCCTTCCTTTCAGGTGAGATTTGCTAATAATCACATCTGTAGACTGTTGGCACAAATTAGGCATTTGAATCCAGCATCAGGTGTAAAATTATGAACATTAACATCTGCAATTTAATTTTGATCTGAAAAATGATGTCTCTCTCTCTCTCTATATATATATATATATACATATATATTAATTCTGCCAGCAGTACTCTGCTTATTACTCATATGTAGTTCACAATCATACCAACCCTGCTCATACCTTTCCAGAAACGATTGCAAGATGTCTGATCAAAACAAGAGTTTATGTTATAACATTTATACAACACTTGGTGAATTTAAGGCAATTACTCCCATTGACTTAGAAGGTGGTAGAATTAAATCCTTAGAATTGCCATGCATTTTCTGAAGTATGTGAAGTGTGGTGCACAGATATATATTATTATATGACTTTATTACTCAGTAAAGTGATAGAAATACATGCAATTGCATAAGAGATTCTACTGGTGGAAGGCTAATTGTGTGCTTAAAACCTGTTTCTCTTTGCTCATATTTAAGCCTCACGTTTGTGCGGTAATGCCCTTTGTGCAGCAGCAGTTAGCAGTGGTCTGTATAGATGCAACACCTAGAAGCTCAGCTTTTCCCTAAACAGCTATTAGGAAAACCTTCCAAGCTTTTCTGCTGCTCTAGGAGCAACTCAGTTGCACACTGAGCAAGGTTGCCTTATTGATCAACCTTCACCTACACAAAGTATAAGTCCATCATGTAGTATTGGTGCTACCAGCATAGCCCTGTCAAATTAACCCATTCCCTTCCCCTAATAAAGCATACAGTAAGAGTCAGCTATCATGGGCTTGCAGTTTCCATCATTTCTTTGGCTAACCTAATAGACATGGGCATCCTGAGGCAATATAGCAATTGTCTAATGTATACTGACAACCACTTACTCCTGAAACAAACAACTAGTTTATGTGAAAGATATAGTTACACTATGAAATTGGAGGCAAGACTCTCACATATGGACAGATCAAATGCCAAACAGGTTGTTAGCACATACACACTTCCCACACTAAATAAGGGTAGGACACATAAACCAACCAATGTGGAGGTGCTCACTAGTAACTTACCAAAATTTTAGAGGCCTCCCAAATGGAAACCACTTACACACATAACAATGTAAAAACAAACACAACACATAATAACACATGTATCAGTTTCTCAACAAATAACCCTATAATGTGTAACACCACAAAACCTAATGCATCGGTCATACAGATGTTCCCCTCAACAGGCTGGATAAGGAGCGAGTTACGGTTAGTTGCCTGTTAGGTGCCAGGATCCATCAAGTCACTCAAGCACTCAAGTCACTCAATCACAAGTACTGGTATAACTCCATCATAGTTCATGGGGTGTTAATGACTTGAGATGTATCTCACTTGGCTATATGAAGAGAGACATGACTGAGCTTTCAAATTATGTATCACTGGCAGGTATAAAACAAATCTTAAGCAGCAATGACCTTCTCCAATGATGATGCCACAATAGAAACAAAATGATTAACTTTAGCAATAAGCTTATCTGCAAGTGTCAGTCCAAGGGGATCCAATATCTGTCAGCCTAGGAAGACATGGTCAACAGGCTACACTACTTAGCCAGAGATGGTCTGCACCTGTCTCCTGCAGGCTTTTGGATACTGGCAAAGGCATTAGACACCCTATTGCACCTTTTTTTAGGATGTGTCAATGTAATCAACTTCCCAACATAACAAAATCCTCTCTAGATAAACTCAAGGTGCTGCTTAATGCTAATGCTAGGAGTCTAAACAAGAAACTGCACTCACTGGAAACACTCCTCACTTTGAAAATGCTGGCCTCTGTGGAGTCACCAAGATATAGTTCAAAGGCATAGAAAGCACCCTGGCTGTGCACAGCTACAATACCTTAAATACGTTCAGATCACAAACTGAGCATGAAAGAACCAAAGGAGGAGGTGTATCCATCTTCATTAAGGGTAAGTGCACATTGAGACTGGTCAAACAGTATTATTCTCTTTAGCTACTCCATGTCTACTTAACTATAGGTAAATCCCCCTCCCACATTATAGCTAGCTATAGGTCCCCTAGAATGAAACAGTAAAAGCATACCTCATACCTGGACTTACTGGAGCCACTTGCCCTACGGCTCAATACCTTATTCATGCTTGATTATAATTATGGTATTATCAACCGAGAAACATACATGACCACAAACATGCTGGCTCAGAGGTTCTTGGACTTTGTCAATGAAAATGCTCTGGAACAGCTAGTCAGCACACCCATAATAGTCTCAAATGTCCTAAACATAGTACTCACTAACATGGGAGAACATTGTATTCTCCTTTGTGTGATGCCTGCCCTGGTAAGATTGGAGCATAAATCAGTCTCGTTCAATGATATTATAAAACCAGCTACCCCATCAAGCTTAAAAATGCTTAAGAATTTTTCAAAGACAAATTACATCCTACTAAGTGATGGTATAAGAAGTTTCAAACCCCCTTGAAAGCAGATAACATGGACTCCTATGCAAAGATGTACACCAATACCCTGTGTAACCACTTAAGCAGTTGTACAGAATCAGCTGTACCTGGCCAGAATAAAACCAGGTCTTGCTGAAAAAACAAGCTGCCTGATGGACCCCTAGTATAAACAGGCTATACAACAAGAGAAATAAACTAATGTCCAAGAACAAGAAAGACCTGGCTCAGCAAAAGAAGAAAACCCTCTCTAGCTGAAAGAAATA
Organism: Protopterus annectens; assembly: GCF_019279795.1. Taxonomy (NCBI): domain Eukaryota; kingdom Metazoa; phylum Chordata; order Ceratodontiformes; family Protopteridae; genus Protopterus; species Protopterus annectens. The sequence goes on from NC_056728.1 coordinate 1,445,672,740, forward strand.
AATTAAAGATCTTGTCAACTCATCTAAAGCTTATTACAAAGCAAAAATAACCTCCATAGCTAAGGATAAGTCATAAGGCATTCTTTAACTACATCCACAATGTAAAAGAGAATACCCAAGTATACACTGAACTGGTTGTGGAGGGCACCACTGATACTTAGATGGAGGTAATAGCCAACCTGCAAGCTGACAGATATGGAGCAGACATCACCCCCCCTGTCCATTCCAGTCATCCCCAAAGTATACCTGCCATCATTCTTCAGTCTATTATCTCAAGAGAGCAGGTCATCATGATGCTCTCCAAGGCCAGAAATATGGCATGAATAGGCAAGACAACAACAGGTTACTTTTTCAACAACTTAAAATACGACCTAGCAGACCCACTTGGATCCCTGTTTAACCACAGCCTGTGAACTGGCTATGTTCAGGCAGAATGGAGGACAGCAACAGTAATCCCTCTGCACAAAGGGAGACCATCAGCTAACCCTAGGAGTTATAGGCCCATAAGCTTGAATTGTTTATTGCTTCTCATTCTTCCTGATACTTTCCATTTAGTTGTAAATGATAGTGGTGACTTTAAAATATTTAACTGCTCTTCCAAACTGGTCACCACTTCACATGCAAACATTCTGGCTAAACGGCTTTTATTTGCACCTGCAAGGAGAGCGAACATGACAAAAATCTATCACTGACTTAAAAATCTTTGCACGGAAAGTAAATCTGGCACTTTGGTTCAGTAATACTGGAATGTTTGCTAATAGCAATTGCTTGAGTAGGCTTAAAGTGTTTAATCCCCCTTTACAACAGACAGTGAAGGTTTTCAAAAAGTTTTGTGAACTTGATATCCGGTACCTCCTAAGTGGACCATGTGAGGTTAAGTTCTGTAATCAAAATAAAAGAGAGAAAGTTGTTGCATGACATTATCCAGGATTCTAGTATAGGTGTTATGAAGCCTGACAAAGGGGGTGGGCTTGTTATCACAGACCAGGTGGATTATCTTAACTCTATGACTACCCTTTTACTTGATGAGACTTGTGAAGAAGTTTCTAGAAATGAAATTCATATAGCTTATTCCAGGATTGACAATTTACTACATGACATGTTATTCCAGGGACAAATTACTAAAAGCGATTTTGACTTTATGTAGAACATTAGGCCTGTCACAGCTAGTATATTTGGAATCCCCAAAATATACACTGACATGGCCTAAACCCCTTTTCACCCTATTGTGAATGCCTCATGTTCTAAGACCTACTTTATAGCCACGTTTTTGGATTGTAATTTGAAGGAAGGTATCAGTAACATTCCACAGGTCTGTAAAAATTCATGGCATTTTTTGAGGCTTTTGAATGGTATTACATTTTCTCCAGACATCATTTTTGTAACTATTGATGTACAAAGCTTGCTTACAGTCATTCCACATGAACTGGGCCTAAACTGGTTTGAGAACTAACTATTTAAATGTACTGACCTCGGAACTAGCAAAGTACAGTAGAAACTCCATAGCTGACCACCTCCCTATATTGACCACCTCCTTAAAATGATCTAATTTTCACATACCAGACATGCACCACATGTACTCAATAGAAGACTGACCTCTCTGTATTGGCAACCTCTGAAAGTTGTATCTTGACCACTTGGACTGTGACACACAATATTAATTTACCTTCTATAACTTCAGCAGTTGAGTCCAGTCTACATCAAGGGGTAGAATGTGTGGGCTTTGCCCCTTAGCTGTATTATTTTTAGTTTAGTATAAGTTCTTTTTTCATGTTTTTCTATTACCATGTGTTGGATTAGGCCTAACGTCTTATTATTTATCATGTGTTGCTGAAGATTTTTTCAAAGTGAAAGACTGGTCTGAATTGTAGGTACATCCTATAATTAATGAAAAATTTTACAGTTAATCCAGACATGATGGCCCAAAGGAAAGAACTGAGAGCTGACATTGAAGAAAAAGATTGATCTTCCACATTTTCTGGAAAGCAGCAGCCAAAGAAAGATGGTGTAACATTTTGCTGTTAGCAAGACCACAGTTAGCAACATCCAAAAATGTAAACATGAGTACTTGGAGAGATATGGTAAGGAAAGCAGAGACATACAGTAGAAAAGGAGGAAAACTTCCCTTGATGAAGTCAATGAAGCCATATTAAGCAGGTTCAAATAAATGAGGGCAGTTAATGCCCAAATCTCTGAGCTGATGATCCAAGAAGTTGCTAAAAAATTTGCAGAGGAATTCGGGGTGGCAGATTTCAAGTATCAAGTGGTTGGCTCGAGAAATTTAAACTGTAACACAAGATCTCCCAGAAAGTCTTGTATGGTGAATCCACTGAAGTTGCAGTAGAAGTTGTGAAAGAGTTAATCAAAAAGTTCCCGGACTTCACCAGAGGCTTTGAAGGGGATGACATCTTGAACGCTGATGAATGCAGACTCCTTTTCAAGGCAATGCCCGATAGGAGCCTTGTCATGAAGGGTGACAAATGTAAGAGTGGAAAACTTTCCAAAGATTCAGATTCTATTTCAAAGTTCTGCTTTGCACTAGCTCAACTGGAGAGAAAATAAAGCCCTTGATGACTAGAAAATTGGCAAAGGCACATGCATTCAAAAACCGGAAGCCCAAAGACCTCCCCATCACTTGGAGATCAAACAAATGCACATGGAAGACTGGTGCCTTTTTGACAAGTGGGTAAGGGGTATCGACTGAGAAATGAAGAAGAAATGGTCTCTTCTACTGACAGTAAACAACTGTCCTGGCCACCTGCAAGTGAATTATCTCACAAACCTGACACTGAAATTTCTGCCTCCAACACAACCTCAAAAATCCAACCTCTTGACGAATGCATCATCAAAACATTTAAAATGCACTACTGAGCATAGCTCCTGTAGTGGGTCATTACTAAATCACAAACCTGTGGTCCATCTGTGGAAGTAACTTCATCCACTGCATCAGTTAATGCTCTGGATGCTGTCCTCTGGATCAGTTCTGCTTGAAATAAAGTTCAGTCAGAGTGCTTCAAGAAAGTTGGATTTGTCACAACCCAAGAGCCCAATGTTTTGGCCCCATCAGACAGTCACCCATGGCAGAATTTGAAGAAGTAGATTTTGAAGGTTTTGTTGCAATGGATGATGAGGTGACAGCCTGTACTAATCTTGACCCAGTAGCAATTTTCCAAGCAATATTGACCGAAGTACAGACCAACGTAAAAGTGTATGAAGCAGCGGATGAAGTGGAAGAAGCAAGTGAGAATGACACAGAAATTGCAGAAACTCCAAAAGTAGAAGATGTCAGGCATCTGATAATGCAGTTGAAATAATTTGCTGTGGAAAAATGCTCAGGTATGCTGAGTGGTGTAGCCAGCATTGAGGGTTCTTTCTCCACTTACCCTTGTAATAAAAATAAGACACAGACCAAGACTGACTCTTTTTCCAGAAAGAATGATTAAACCATGAAAAAACAGTAAATGTACTGACTTTGTATGATACTTTATGTACGATTTTACTGTGTTTTGATTATGTATGATTTTGTATGATATTCTCTAATAAAAGCTGTACAAGAAAGTAAAGTACATGTACATATCAGTAAAGTAGGCCAAGTTCCTTATGTTGACCACCTCCGTATGTTGACCAAATTGTTACAGTTCCTTGGGTGGTCAACTTACAGAGGTCCTACTGTAGATGCTATGGTTACATTGCTGGAAATAATGCTAAAAATAACTTTATACATTTTGAAGGTCAGTTTTACAGGCAAACCACTGCTGTGGCTAGGGGCACTGCATGCACCCCCTTGTTTGCCAGTTATGTTATGGCTGAATGTGAAGATAAATATTTACTCACCAATGACAATAAAGAGAGCTGGATTCTCTATACGAGATTTTGAATGATATTTTTATTTTATGGAATGACACTAATGAAAGTTTGGAGGAATTTCTTAACTACATTAACAACACCACACAATTTTTCTCTTTCTCTTCAAATTTTGATAGATACAGAATTACTTTTCTGGATGTGGAGATTAGTAAGGATGTCAATCAGAAGTTTATTTCTGATTTTATATATATATATATATATATATATATATATATATATATATATATATATATGTATACACATATATATATATATATTGTAAACCAATGTTTTCAACTCATAACTTTATTTTTCTAGTTGGCACCCAAAACATCAGAAAAACTCATTGGTGAAAGGTCAGTTCGTTAGACTGGTCTGGATGGTTTCTGAACATGAGTGCTTCTATTATGAATGCAATATACTTATTAACATGTTCTTAAAGAGAGTTTACCCTATTGATTTTTAAATGATATACACGAAGTAGAGAACAAAAGAGAAATTGGCTTTTACCTACCCATTTTGAATAATACTAGTAATATAGATATGGGGACGGTAAAACACTCTACAGGGAGTGAGGACATGAACAAGAGGATTTTCACTTCTACTTTTACCCTAGACAGCCATTCTATAGCAAAATGCATTAACAGAAATTGAAATACACTTTATATAGATACAAGTATATTAGATAAAATAGGGGAGAAACCACAATTTGTTTACAGAAGAGAGAAAGTGTTTAAAAATATTTAGAAATAGTAAAACAGAAAGGGGTCATCATAAAAAAAATATGATATGAAAAATGTGTTTTTTGCCCACATTGCCCCACAATTGTATATGGTAATGTTTTCACAGTAACAGGGGTGACTTATCTAATCAGAGGGCATTTTAATTGTAGTTCTGCAAACGTTGTATACTTAACCCAGTCTTTACAATGCCTCCACTTTTTATGAGGGAAAACCTCTAGAAGTTTAAGAGACTGCATATATGAGCATTGTTAAGACATTAGGAAAAACAAACTTAAGAATGCTCTTTACAAACATGTCATGGTTTGCGAAACACACAGCTTTGGTTTCTTAATTATGAAACAAATCAGAAAGGACATTCAGGGTAGGATAATGGATGAACATTTGGATGCCTGTGAATTGAGGTGGCAAATTGAGTTAAATGCCACAAGCTATCCTGCTTTACATGAAACTGTTTCAACTAATTTAATTTTAAAACTGAAGCACTTTGGCAGTGTTTGATTTTACTTGTTCTTTTTTATCATGTGACATTTATATCATGTGACCTTGGTGGGTTATTTAAGCACTGTTTTAATGAATGATTTTATTTCTGATGAAGTTCTGAAAACAATAAGAATGAAAATGCTTAACTTTGGAATAAAGCTTCCATAGGTTACAGCTGGCTTTGAGTTGTCCTTCAGTGCATCACAAAGGTGGTGTGTTATTCATTCATTTGTTTGTGTATCCGCTAGGGTTCAAAGTCACCAAGGCCCTGGATGAGGTGAAAGACAATGCATACTGCCTATCTTGACCTAGACAAGGCATTTGCCACAATCCCCAACTTGGGTATTATAAAGAAACTCTCCCAATTGGGAACTAACCTCTACATTACCAGATGACTAGCCAACTGACTAACTGACAGGACACATACTGTCAAAGTGGGTGAGTTCACCTCTAGAAAAAGTCCTGTCACCAGTGGTATACCACAGGGTTCTGTACTGGGCCCCTTACTGTTCAGAATTCATTTCTCAGAAGTCCAGACAAACTTCGACAACCTGAGGCTGACCAAGTTCCCTGATGATTGCAAATTGGGAGAAATTTTTGAGTCAGCCAATGATGGTAATTTGCTGCAGACAAAGTTAATGCAGACAAATGATTGGTGTCAAAGCCACGGATTAAAGCTAAATGCAAAAAAATGTATTATTTTTCCCTTTGGGAATGCTGACATCCCTTGTAACTACTTTATAGACACCCCCCCTAAGTGTCGATACAGCGGTATGTGATCTGGTTTCTCATGTTGATAGCTTGACAACCACTTATCTAGAGAAGTAAGGAAATCATTCAATGTGACATATCTTATAAGCAAAGGCATCAGAACTAGATCTAAGGATGTTATAATTCCATTATACTTGGCCATAATCAGACCAATAATTGAGTACAATGTTCCCTTTTGCATGTACCTCACCAGAAACCTATAACAATTGGAAAAACCACAGAGACTTTTCACCAAGAAATTGCAGGGTACGCAAAACAAGTTTTATGCAGGAAGACTGAAAGTTGGTGGTGCTGCGGTAGCGTTGTCACTTCACAGTAAGACTTTGTCCTGTTCAATTCTCAGCTAAAGCGTCTTCTGTTTGGAGACATGTGTGAATGGGCATACCTTCGTTGAAGGTTGTGCATCAGAGCTGGCAACTCGATACGTAAAAATCTGCTGCCAATCATTAGCGGACCGGAGTTCCGCTGTGGCGACCCCTAACCGGGAAAAGCCGAAAGACACAACAACAACTGAAAGTCCTGCTACTTTATTCTGTCTTGTACAGGTTGCTAAGGGGTGATCTAGCCAGGATTATAGGATAGTCTCTGACCCGGCCCTGATGGAAATGCTACACATGTGTAAATCAAACTGCAGAAGGTTCACTCACTACAATGATCTTGAACTGATCTTGAATGGAAACTGAAAAGTATTCAGATTCAAAATAGCTACTTAGTAGACTTTCAAAAGCTAACAGGATTTTACTTCCATTTTGTGAGGAGGAAGCTCAGCTTTCTTTTATTAGTTCTCTCTATTTTATGACAACTGAAAAGCCATCAAGTTTGAAATAAAATTAAGTAGTGTCGAAGACTATCAAAACTAGCAAGATTTCACTCCCATATGTGAGCGGGACACTCGGCTTGTAGTTATTAGTTTTCTCCATCTCTCGGAAACTGAAAGGCATTCAGATTTGAAATAACTACTAAGTAGAGTCAGAGACTTTTAAAATCTAACAGGATTTTGCTTCCATTTTGTGAGCACGAAGCCCAGCTTGCTTTTATTAGTGTAGGTTAGTTTTTTCTGTAATATTAAAAGACTCTAAAAATTAGTGTTACTCTACACTGCTGTGCACACCGCTAGAAACGGTATTGTAACACATCTAATTTTCTGATTTATGTTGTATTGCCCAATTTTAACATTTGTGCCCTGCAGTGTTGTAATTTCTTTTATACTATTTTATTTTAGTTAATAAGCTACTTGTTTATCTTGTCTTACAGTGTGGTAAATTTCTATTTAACAGAACTCTCTCTCTAGTTGGATGTAAAGATTTTATAACTCAGTTCATACTAACCTCAGGGTCCAAGGTTGTTGATTGCATTATTTTGTGGAATTAGCCACAGGCAGAGTCTAGGCTCTACCTGCTCCATTCACCCCTCACTGCGCTTGGGCTCACTCTACTCCCCTACCTTGCCCCCAAGTCTCTCGCACCCCCACATACCCTAAATTTATCTTCCAGCCATCTAGTCACCACCTCCTCATCATCCAATCACACTACAAACGCATACACTCATCATAACCACCCCCCTCCTCTCTTTTAACACACAACCTTTTCCCATACAGTTATTATCCACTCCCCTACCCCTCCCCTTTACCTCTTCTCCTACATACTATTCACTCCTCTCCTAACCTGTTTGTTGTGACTTTAATCTCCTCCACCAACTGCCCTAATCATGGTTAGTAATCTGATAATAACATAAATTCTTCTTCTTCTTCTACTCTCTACCCTTACATCTTACCATACTAGCATTCATTATCTCAAATCAGCACCTACCTCCTCATGTATCTATAACTCTTATTTCAACACGGCATTTAATACCATATTTTATCACTACATAACACCTCCATCTCTCACCTTTTCCATTATAAAATACTCCAGTTGTCTCCCTCTCATAGAATAGACTTAAACATACACAGATTTCAAAAATATATTTTCCCCCAAAACCCATTTTAAAACCTGCCATCCTCCTACAATCAGGTGATATCCACCCTAACCAGGACCTACCATACAAATGCCAACCCAGCCCAAATAATCCATCCTCCTGCCCAACTAATCAACAATCCCTCACACAATGCACCCCCTTCTCCCTCCTTTTTTATTCCCCATTCTTCCAAACACATATCTATAATGGCTATCAACATTCAAAGCCTTCTTAATAAAATCACTGACCTCCACGCTTGGCTCTCCCAGTATTCTCCCCACCTACTTGTACTATCAGAAACCTGGCTCATACCCCGCATTCCAAACTCTGATATCTTGCCCCCTGGTTATAACATCTATCAACTAGATGGGATCAATAAAAAAGGTGAAGGTGTGGCAATTCTTTACTCTCAACACCTCTCACTTGCCCCCATTGCTGTAAACCTGCCTGATTTTCACCCAGCAGAAACTCTAATGTTAAACTACCACCTTAATAACCACAAAAAGCTTGCCATTGCTGCTGTTTATATTCCCCCTGGCAAGAATATCCCTATTCTCGAAGACACACTTTCCTGGGTTTCTCTAAACTTACCCTGCAAAACTATACTACTAGAAGATGTTAATATAGATTGGAAGTCTCTTGAGACCCTTTCCCCTGTCTAAAGCATCAATGTGTTTGGCTTCACCCAACTTATCTCCAACCCCACAAGACTCAAAAAACATTCCAGTCAAGGCATAACAATTGACTGGATCCTGTGCAAAAATCCCCTACTTTAACACAACCCCACTACACTTCCTGATGCCCTAAGTAACCACTCACCCATCAGTATACAGAGATACTCACCCCAACAACAGAAATCACATCTGTAGAAACTCTGCCAAAAACTCAAAGACGTCAAACTCTCCACTCAAAATGACAGTCTTTCTGCCATTAACTGGTCTATCTTGCACTCTGTTCCTCTTGAAGATGCAGTACTCAGATTTAACCACATCTTCCTAAACACCCTAGACTAAATACCCACCCCCCCCATGTAAAATATGAATAAAATCAAATTGTGCCCCTGGCTCAGTAAAGACACCTGTAAACTAATGCATAAAAGAGATAATGCCAGGAAATTTTGGCAAAAAAAAGTAAATCCACCTCCCACCTCCAAGTATTTAAAGGACTTTGGAACCATACCAAGAAACAAATATACGATGATAAAAAGACCTACTACACTAAGACACAAACCACTGCTCAAACAACCCCCCCCCAAAAAAACTTCTGTAGAAATATTAACTCTATCCTCCATCCTGGTAAACCTCAAATGCACAATCCCTACTCTAACCTCCCTGACCAACTGACCGCCTCTCTCCTCAACCAATTTTTCATAGACTCCATCAGCAAATTAACTAAAATGAACCAAAATTCTTCCAAAAAAACACCACCCCTATCTGTAAGCAGCAACACAATGTTCTCTCTCAACCTGTTTCTACTTCCTACATTAAGTCTCTGCTTCTCAAACTAAACCCTGTTCTTGATCTGTCATGCTTCCTCTTCACTTCCTCAAACTTGCAGCAAACTCCATCATCTGTCCAGTCTCAATTATTAATCAATCTATTAAAGAAGCTACAGTACCTAAAATCTGGAAATCCTTCTACATAATCCCCCTTCACAAAGATGGTAACTCCAATGATCCCTCTAATCATAGGCCTATTTATATACTTTTACCACTATCCAAGATTTTAGAAAAATGCATTCACATCCAAATGCTTAACTTCCTCCTCCAAAACAATCTCCTCTCTCCCACCCAACATGGATTCCAACCTCACCACAGATAACTGCTGCCCTTTTATCTTTCACCCACAACATTGTTGAAGCTAGGAACAACAATAATCTAGTCTCATGTATGTTCTTTGACTTATCTAAGGCATTTGACATGGTATCACACGCAAAACTTTTGACTAAATTGGCTAACCTTAATCTATCCAGTTCAACTCTCTCATGGTTTCCAAGTTATCTTACAGACAGGCTTCAGTCTGTTAAAAAGAAATTGTCTTGCTCTTCTTTCTTACCTATGCACACAGGTGTACCCCAGGGCTCAGTACTTGGACCCCTTCTCTTCAGCATCTTTATTAATGACCTCCACTCACTCCTCCCTCCCCCTCTCTAGCCTCATACAGTATGCTGATTACTCCACTCTGATTATATCCTCCAACTCAATCTTACAATTCAGACATGCACCCAACAATCTTTCCTTCCTGTTGAAAAATGGTTAGATGATAATCAGCTTATCTTAAATCCCCAAAAAACTAAGCTACTCCTCTTTCTCCCTAAAAAGAATGACCACCTTAAGACTATGCTCTCTATATATTCACTAAATAATACCTTCATAAATGTAGACACTCACACAAAACTACTTGGATTGACTATCGATGACCAACTAAAATTTGATTTTCACATAATCAAGCAATTAAGAAAACTAACAAAAACTTAGCATGCTTTACCGCAACTCAGCTCTGCTGAATCTAGACACAACCTAACCCGAACCTATCTCCTTCCTAGCCTCCTCTATGGATCACTAGTCCTCAACAACCTTCAATCCTGCCTACTCTCCAGACTACAACAAACCTTTAATAAAATGGCCAAGTTTGCAACCAACTTTCCTAATCCTACACACCACTGCATAGCTCTCCATAAGCTACAATGGCGTGAAATCTCCAACAATCTAAAACTATCCCAACTACATTTAACCCAACTCATACTTAATAAACCCAGTGCTTGTCCCTCTTTCACCAATCTTGTTACATTCTACCCCCCCCCTCGTCCCCTCTGCAGTCCAAAGAAACTTCTTCTAGAGACATGTGCACCCAAAATGAACATTGGTAATCTCCTTTATAAATCATCTGTAACACAAATCTAGAACAACCTCCCCTCAAACATGCAAAACATCACACAAACAAACAGCTTCACAAAAGAACTAAAACACTTCTTCCAGAAAAAATTGGAACTGTCCCTGCCAGGATTCTACCTGACCATGTCTTGACCAAATATACTTAATCACAAAAATTTCTTGACTGCAAATTGCATACTCCTCCTTGTACCTGTTCTCAAATCATATGTATTTTTTATATTTTTCTACAATATCTCAGTATATGTTTACAATTATTCTGTATTTTTTGCTACACTTTGTTATCTAATTAATTCTGTAATTTGTGTCATTATGTAAAAAAAAATATTGGTGGAGCTTTTTTCCTCAGGTCTCCACTGAAAATGGGCTTGTGCTCAGTTGGACCAACCCGGTTAACAAATGTGAAATAAATAAAATAAAATAATCTTACCCTAGCCTATGACATGAACAGTTCATGCTGGAGAGATCGATACATGTCCCAGAGACTACTACCTTTCTCGAACAAGCTTCCAATTTATGTGAAACAGACCCCCTCCTTGACCGTCTTCAAATGGAACCTAGATCAATGGATGGGTGACTGCAAATTCATTCCTGGGGTGAAGCCAATGCCCCTCCAGGACAGAGGAATTCAATATTAACTATTATAGACCCTTACCTCTGCAAACTTCATTCACCTAACCACTGAAAACTGGGACAACTTATGGCAAGGCTTGTAAGTGCCTGAGGGCCATTAATAACATCATATGAACCTAAGAACCTATGAGCCTATGAACCTATGAACATGCAATAAACTTGTGGACAGTCAGCATATATGAGAGAAATGTAAGTATGGCCCTGTACTATGCATATAAGGTATACTTTACTGAAAGGATCATGACATGTGTAAGTGATAACACAGAAAATGTTAACATGACACATATCTATTCTGAAATGGCTCAGAACCAGAACTGTCTATATGCATGTGCTGCTTATTTACATAAAGCTTATCATGGATTACAAGGGACCAGTGCTAACTTCCATTCTAAGTTCAAAACTTCAAAAAATAATTATGCATGGGCTAATACTTTGCCACCATGCATGCCAATGAGGTGGTTAGTGGTCTAGTTCAGTAAGAAATGTTGACAAAAACAAAATAATGTAAGTGGCTTACCCCTGTTTTATAATTTTTATATGGCTTGCTCAAGTCAAGATATGATGAGTTCACTGCATATTTTCTAGCCACTACATACTGTTAATTATGTATACACTCAATGCATTATATTTGCTTATGATGTACAATGGTGTGGCATTTTTGGACACTTACTTGCTGAGTATTATTAAGTAGTATACTTTTTATGTTTGACATGTATGTTTTGTATTTACTTTGCACATTGTACAAACATTATAAAATACTGACAATGATAGAACAGCTAGTGAAGATTTGCATACAATGATCCTGAGCTGAATAGTCACACATGCTTGGTGCCACCTCACTGCTTGTTAGCTGTGATAATCATCCATGTGCATGGTCAATACTCCATAAAATGAAACAGCTACATATCACTCACATTACCAAAATGCCCTTAAATGAAAACATACATGACTTATTTTAGGAATATGTAATTACTTGTGATCAACACATTTTTGTCTACTTGTCAAGACACATTCATTTTTACTCAAAAGTGTGATGCACACTATGTGCTCTGCAACACACTGATAATGCCATCCTTTCAGAAGTGCAGCATCTAATATTTGTGGTCAGTCTTCTCCTCTGGTACTGGCAGTTGATACAATGTACTCGTGTGTGTGTGTGTGTGTGTGTGTGTGTGTGTGTGTGTGTGTGTGTGTGTGTGTGTGTGTGTGTGTGTGTGTGTGTGTGTCTATGAGTCTAAACATCAATATAAAAGGCTTCACCCACAGATCTGACTTGCATGCAGATTTACACCTGGAGAGGGCTTTCCAATCACTTTTAGCAAGGAATCCCCTTTGTAAAACAATGATAAGGTCATTCTTTCAAATGTGCTCTATCTCCCACTTGCAGTCAGACATCTCCTTTGGCCCATGCAGTTGATAGAATGTACTGTAGATTGTGTAATTAGTTAGGTAAGTGTTTGAATCCAGCAATGACTTACTTGTATCAGTGATTGAATGACAATAAAGCTAGGTAGAAATGGCTTTATCCACCATTCTGATGCATAGATTTATATCAGGAGAAGCTTCTCCCACAACTTTTAGCCCAGACATCTGCTTTGCTAAACACTGATGAGGTCATCCTTTGAAATGTGCTTTATCTCATCCTTTTTTTTAATTACTCCAAGTCTTTCAAGTTTGCAATATCATGACTGGAATGGACCACATTCCAAATTCAAAGTATGATTAAAGTTCACAAAATCAGTATTGTTTCAATCTTTGATGTTAGCCAGAAGTGCTCTTTGCAGCACCGCAATGTGCCCATTAATGATTCTGCAATTTATATGCAATTACATGCATCAGTAACATTTCTAAGTATGACTATAAATTATTTTTATAAGATCCATTGCTCCTACTATTACTGGAACTGTCTGAGTATCCTTCTTCCATATCGTCTTTATTTCTGCTGGCAAATCCTTACATTTTATGACTTTGTGTCCCTCTGTATGTAAGATGCTGTAGTCACTAGGTGTAACAACTTCAATGATCGATGCTACTTTTGCCTTCTTTTCATGGACCACTATATCTGTTTTTCTTGCATATTTTTTTTTTAACTATTGGTAATGGGTGATCCCATGTGAAATAAGCTTCATCTTTTTCTATAATGCTTTGTGGCTCATGTTTCCAGTGTTTTGCAGCTACTTCAACAGCAGTTTGACTTAATTGGTTTGTTACATAATTAGGAATACGGGGATGACTCCTGGGGCTGTGAAACCTGCAGACACTTGGACATTTTTGTAAACAGATGCTCTTTTTTTTTCTTGAAATGTAGGGTGCCTATCTTTAGTAAAAAGTCTGCATTTTTGCAGACAACTGGTCTATTTTTTCAAAACATGGTGCTTGGCTTGTTGCATGTCTTTAACTTGGCAGAAAGCAGACAAACAGATGGTGAGAGTATAACTATTAGAAAAAAATTGCTGTTTGAGGAGGCAAGTTTTGAAAAGTGTGTAAATATTAGCAGAGTTTGCTCTTTGAGGAGACCAGTTTTGAAACCAAACTGATGCCCCTGAAGTTTAGTTCTCACAACCCTCATACATGGCTTTACTGCTAAAAGTTTGCATGAAAAAAATTTGTTCAAAGGTCATGCCGGGAGCAGTGACAGGTGGGAGTGAAAATTCATATTATTAGATTTTCCAAACTTTTTTTTTTCATTTTCCCTTTTTATCATAATTATATGGAAGGAGGGGATGAATTGGAATTGTGTTGGGTATTTGGAAGAAATCATTTTGAGATAGCATGGAGAATGCTCATGATATGGAAAATCTGTATACTGTAAAAGATGGTTTTTTTTTCATATGTTTGGTAATTTTAAGACAAGGCAATATTGTATAAATGCAGGTGCGCTAACATGCAAAAGATACAAAGGTGTTAAATCTGGACTATTGCTGTGTTTGCTAGTGCCAAATGTAGTTACATCTAAGCTGCTTGAGGGATAAATGGTGTTGCTGTAAGTCTCTGGTGATGCATCATTATCACTATCATTAGCCACCTTTTTCCCATTTTCTACTTGGGTTGGGGTCTCGTGCCAACTAACAACCATCTCTCTCTTTGTTCAGTGTCACTCTCCTGTCTTCTTCAACACTCACGCTTGACTGTTGGAGGTCTCCTCTCACACAATCCATCCACATTTTTGCTGGACATGCCTGTTTCCTCTTGCCTTCTTTCTGCCTGTCACAAATCTTCTTCACCAGACTGTCTTCTGCTTTTCTGGACATGTGCACAAACCACCATAATCTGTTCTCTTTGATATTTTTTTGCAATTGGAGCTACTTTGGCTTTTGCTCTTATGTCTTCATTTCTTTGTCTGTCCTACAGTGTGTATCATACCGTCCATCTCAGGCACTTCATCTCCATTACCTCTAGCTTCCTCAACTGCTCTGCCTTTACTACCTATATTTCTGTACAATACAGTAGTACTGATCACACTGTTATTTTGTACACTTTACTTTTCAGCTTCTTTGGCAATCTTCTATCATATCTACACCTGACATTTTGGGCCAGTTGGCTGCAACCCCTCTGATTCTAGTTTGACTTCCTCATTCAGTCTTCCCTTCTCCTCAACCACCCCTCCCAGATACGTGAAGCTGTTAAGCTGTTCCATTATTTTCCCTTCTAGCTCAATTCTCAGTCTCTACTGATTTCCCGCATTTGCTGCCATTACCACTGCCCTATATGTACTCGGTTTCATCCTATGTGCCTTCAGTTTCGCATTCCGTTCCCCTATCTTTTGCTGATGTTCTTGTTTATGATCTGCCTGTAATCCCACATCATCTGCATACAGCAACTTTGTTGATTTGACCCTACCAACCTGATTGCTAACTGTGGTTGTACAGTTTGAAAGATCTGCTATGTCATGATTATCTTCAGTAGTGGTATTGGAAGAGTCAGGGTGGGGCAAAAGGAAGGCTGTAGATGAGTAAATAGAAGAATGATTGACAAGCAGTAGTCCTTCACATTTGCTCTGGACTTAGCATGCCTTGAAGATTATCCAAGTTTCTTGGAGCCAGATATAGACCTGAGGGTTAAAATGTCTGTTCTAGTACCCGTCAGGTAGGAAGAGGAAACATAAGAACCTAAGGGAGACGAAGCAGAGTGGATGTTTAGTCTTTCTAGAATGAATGGTATGGATACATAATACCTCAGAGAAAGAAAATACTGAGGTAAATGGATAGAGAAAATGTAGAGATCTTCTTTCTGTAGAAAGTTAAACATAACTACATAACTCTAGTACTTACAATTTTTGCCTTTGTCTGGATTTCTTATGTTAACAAATTGAGAGGTATGGAAGAATGCAATAATGAAAACGTTGGCTAAGGAACAGGTTGTTGCAGGAAGTACCCCTGTATAAGAGGGAAAAGAGTAATAGTTATGATTAAAAAGATGTTTAGCCCTATAGTTCATTTTGAGAAAGAGCCTGTTGCATGCTGGAAGAAGAATGTTTATAGGGGTGATGAACAGGCAGAGAACTTAATGTTAAGTAGCTGTATTTATTAGCCATAGCAGAATATGCCCTGATTCCTTTCATAATCTTCAGGAACATTGGGTGTGGAATATTCTGCAGATGTGTGGGTTGGGGTGATAGCGCGGGATTTGATGAAACCAGAAATTATGAATCTAACAGTTAGTTCGGCAGATTCAAACAACAAAGAAAGGCTAAACAAGTGCTGTTGAAGTGTGAAGGCACTGAGGGGTGGGTGGACTTCTGGACAACTGAGCATCCAAAATCAAAGATGCCCACATTTTCTAAGAATGAAGAAGCTCTGGGGAGAATGCTGGACAAATTATTGGTGAGCACAGCTGTTTTTTTTAGAAGTAATGAAAACTAGTAGTAGGCATATATGTTCATGATCATAGCCTAATAAACATTTATGTCTCATGACAACTAGTATTAGGCATATATGTTTATCAGGCAATGGTCATGTTAAAAAATATCATGAATTGTATAAGACGGGAAGCAGAAAGTCAGTTATGGAAATCGAATGCTTGTTTATGAATGCATGTGAAGTGAGGAGAGAACAATGCTGAGTTGTATAATAAGGTTCATTTTTTAACTCAAAGACAGAGGAGACAGAACATTCATTACTGAGTTGCATTTAATTTTCTCATAAGAGGATGCATAATTTTCAAGCAAGGATGTCAAGAAGGCTAGAATAAACATTTATAATGAAACAGGAGTGTCACTGGCAAAGTTTGCATCAGTTGATAGAAGTTGGGGGTCACTGTAAAAAATTTTGAAGAAACTTGGGTTGAAAATTTATCTTCAGAATGCAAAGTCTTTAGAACAGAACAGCACAGAAGTAGAAAAGTAAGACAGAAAACTCAGTTTGTACTTTGTCCTTGGAGGATGACAAGAAGATTCCTGTAATGGAAGCTGAAGGAGAAAAATCAATAGTGTCTGAACACCTCAATGAAGTGTCCTGAGGATGACTGGATATGTGATAGACTGGGTATTTGTAGTTACAAAATATTTTTATAAGAAGGTATACTGATCCAGAAAAATGATAGGCAGCTCCAAGCCAGAGGACAAAGGGGAACCAACAAACTATCAGAACAAATAAAAGAAAATAAAACTGTTGGAGCAGAAGAGTAAAGATGGGAGAGTTTGAGGAGGTGTCAAGAAGACTGAAAAGGGGTAAGGGTCTGTATAGAATGGAGTTAGAAGTGAGCTATTTTTCAAGCAGCACGGGAGAGGTGAGGGAACAACTATTCCAGCATATGAATGATGCATTGTCAGACTTGTTACAGCAAGAATGGTGCATTGTTCTTAGCAAGAAATCATGACAAAAGATATCAGATCCAGACAATTATCCATGTCTTTCTGTACTTAGTATAAATAATCAGTTAATAACAGGGGTTCATCTTATAGGCGTGAATCTAATATCTTGACACTGGTAGAAAGGGGCAAATCCTAAGGTAGAAAAAAGGGATGAACTGAGGAAAGTAGTTAATGGAAGCTGTAATTGTTTATATACGAAGTGAACAGTAATGGATTTGTGGAAGAATGCTCATGGCATTTTCCTTGGTGTAATGCTTTCAGTTTGGTGGAGCGGGGGTTCATTTTATGGTGTTAGCAGAAACAGAAAATGGGTTAATTTCAAGGGTGGACCAAAAAATAAGCATATCTGTCAGCACATATTAGGTCTATGAAATATTAATAAGCCATTTCCTGTAGTCCATGTTTTTAGTCATTCTGCCTCCTTTTGCTCCCAACAAGCCCCTTAAGCAAACAGTGCTACAGTGTTTTCCATGAAAAGTGGAATACATGTCTAGAAAGCTAACTTGCTAAAATAAAGTCAAGTACATTTAAAAAAAACAAAATACAAAAATAAATAACAGGCAACTGGGTGACATGAAGGTAAAGAAACTTGAAAATGGTGCCCACTTTCTCTCAGTTTGTTCCTTTTCACAACTAAGATATTGATGCAGAGAGTTAGATAATTTCTGGAAATTAGAAAATTCAGGCTCTGATTGGACAATTTCATGCTCATAATAGATATGATGGATTTGACACTAACAGGGCTTTTGATGATCTTTGAAGCCTTTAAAATGGAATTAGACTTTGAATCCAGCTGTGCTAAAATAGCAAAGATAAATTGAGAAGCACTGACGTGCCTATAAAAGAAGACTTTCTGAGTAGAACAGTAGGCATAAAAACATGTACATTACTGAGGGGGAGACTTGAGAAAATATGGTTAGGACAAATTATGCTGACCTGTTTTATCATGTCTCCCAGCTGCAGAGGATGGAGGATAATTATGTTAGTATACTGTCTGAAGGCATCAACATCATTGTGCATGCATTAATTTGCTATGCGAAATATTGATATTTGGCTGTACAGACTTCAAGAACATTGTGATAAGTTTCCTAGAGGTTTGGAGGCAACACAATCTGTAAGGGAAGGATTAGAATTCTTAGATTGCTTAGGGGAATGAGCCACGCTTAATTTTCACTCATACAGGCTGGCTGCTTTACCAGCTCATGTTTTGAGACAGGAATAAACCTCTGAAAGGGAGGAAAAGCAGGCCAAAATACAGGAAAGAGAGAGAAGGAGATGTTTCAAAGCAAAGGATGAAGAGTTTACTCTGGGAGTTTTGGAAGAGGTGTTAAATAAAAGAGTGTTATATTTGAATTCTTCTTAAGGTTGGTATCTGGAATTACTCTGCAGTCAGAGTAGAAGGCACATGGCTTTCTGGAAAAAGTAGAAACAATGAGTGAAGGAGGCACTAAAGAATGTTATCAGTTGGAGTTGTGTTGAGATGGTCACATGTCCTTTCCTGCCATGAGGTAATTTCAAAGAACAGTGCAATCTACCTAACTCAGAATGGTTGAAATCTGAGCTGATGAGTTGAATATTAAAAAATGTGTCATACATAAAAGGTATTGAAACATACCCAAGACAACTGTTTGCAAGCAGATGTAGAGAGGGTTGGGTAGGTCCTTAACTGTGGGAAACACTACAAAACATTGGGTAAACAATAATATGGATGAGTGATGGAGATGAAGGAAATAAGACTGGGTAAGGTGGAAGGAGTACAGGTCTCCTGATTAAACTAGGAAGAGGTGCTGCTCAGGATTTATAGTTTGTGTTTTGTCATAATGCATCGTATTAATAGGTACAAGTTTTGCATCCTCATTTCAGATCTCTAACAAAGCTAATGATGATATAGAAGTTACAAAACAGGAAGCGCTGAGAAGATCTAGGTGAATAGATCATGAACAAAGCACGTGCTTTGTGAATATATGAAAACTGGGGCATTGTGGGAATCCTGTGTCACTGAATGTTATTTTTGGGGAGTAGCTCCTGAAGTCACTAAAATGTGTTATATTTGGGATAAGTGGTTGAGATGGAAGGATAAACAGAAAGCCCTGCTATTGTGCCAAGACAGTCAGTAAGGAGAACTGTTGCTAAAGGATGAAAAGCAGACATTAGCTGGAAGGCTATCAGAGTTGGGGAGAATAAAATAAGAATTTACGGATGAATCATTATGGCACAGATTGACGAAAAGACACAAGGATAAGATCCTAAATGTATACAAATGTTACAAAGGTAAGGGGTTCAAAAGGCATAGCTATAAGGAGTCACAGTTGCATATCTTCAGCTTTGTTTTACTTTAATGATTGGTGTATCGACCCTTATCATTTGTCCATGTGAACTCATATTGTTATGCATCTGTGCATATAATGTTTCTTTTTTTTCCCTGATGTGGTTCTATTAGTTATGTAGTCTTTGGGGAACTCTACTTATCAACCTAAAAAAGTCATAGTTGTATTTATTGGCACTGCATTTTGATTGCACATGTGGGTATTTAGATGAAAATGAACAAAAAAGTGTCCTAAACTTAATACTGTTTCACTGCATTTGGTACAGGTATGTAAACAATGTGTTTATTGGCTAATAATGTTAGTAACTAGAAGTGCCACTTTCTTTTGCTGGGTTAATAATGTCTGAAGCAACACATTCTGGTGAGTTTTTCAAACTGTACCAGTGAAGTAGTGATAAGTAACTATAACATAAAACTTGTCAAAGTTACAACTAATCCAAATGACAAACTAATATAAATGGATGCTTTCCCAATGTCAATGCACCCCTGCTATTGCTATATTTCAGACAAGAGTGGTATGGCAGATGGAAGGACACAACCTCCTGCTAAATCATTGTTTACTAGATACTTTTTGAGTAACACTTTCAATGAATTTTGTTTGAGTGGAGTGAAACACTGACAATGTATCCTTGATTCTGATAAACAGCAAGTAAAATAATATTTTCAAAGGGTGTGTGTGTGTGTGTGTGTGTGTGTGTGTGTGTGTGTGTGTGTGTGTGTGTGTGTGTGTGTGTATGCGTGTCTGTACATGCATGCATGTCTGTGTCTATGTATTTGCCTGAATAGAGTTCCCTTAGGAAGCTGTGAAACTATATTTCAAAAATGATAAATCCTGCATCACTTTACTACGATGTTGCTGCTGCTCAAATGCATTTTATATATAGCTCTGTATATAAATAGGTAGAAAATAAATTATTTGAACAGGAAATGCCAAAACTGTAATAATTGTACAAAAGAATTAAGGAAAAACACTAATTAACTAGACTGTAGTATAAAACAGTGCTGTATTTATTTTGTTGACCAAATCAATGGTCGCTGTATTCCCCATGTGCCCCTCTTAGTGCTGCGCCATGAGAGATTGATGCACATTGCTATGCTGTTGATGAAATATTCCACTTGAAAATTAATTTACTGATACAAATGGTAGATGTTTCTTCTGAACTGTATGCATGTTTCCATAAATAATACCTTAAAACATGTACAGTACCAATTTTTAACATAACATAAACTGTCATTCCATTTTTATGTCCTCTATGTCACAAAATGAGAGGCAGCATCTTTAAACAAGCTTATATTAATATTCAGATACTGTCATTGTGGCAAAGTCAAATCCTTATTAACTGCATATACATTATGCATAACATGACTTTGATTCAGAAACAAAACTTAACCGTTGTCTAAAAGTACATGCCAAATTCTGTTTAATAATGTAGCAGTTCTTATTTCCCCACAATGGGTGACAGAATGACAGAATTACTAAATCACATTTCCCATTAGACATTATGCCAAAGTCAAACCTACATATTCTTATCACATTCCTGTTTTTTGACAACTTATGAACATTGAGCAAATTCTGAAAATAAAATGTAACTATTTCCAAAGATAAAATGTATATATTTCCAAAAGGCAATGCTGTAGGAATAATTTAAAGTTATTCGAATAAGATGAGTGAGTGAGAATAAGTTTTAACAATATGCTTTCTAAGAGCAGGGTTTGAAACTGTATATAAATAGCCTCTCAAATAAATATGGGGTATCACAATCCACTATTTTGCCCTCGGTAAAAGAGCATATTGAAACATGCTAGTATAGGTGGGCAAGACAAGTGTAAAAGAGTGCTAACAGGCACAAGCAGGTGAAGGTTGGCATTCCGTAAATGCAGGAAATAAAGCAGTTAAAGAAGCAGAAGCACGCAGATGTAGTATCTCAGACATTCGGTCACATTTTTTATAAACCTTAGAAGGAAAGAGAGCTATGGCAATGACCAATGTTTTTCTGATTTATTTTTCTTCCAGCAAGGTAGGCAGGTTAATTTAATTTGTTTGGCAGTGCAGTGTCTCTAAAATTTAAAGAAGTTTTGACAATTATAATTTGCTTACCAAAATGCATAATTTCTGCACCCATGCCCAACTGATTAAAGAACTCAGTGGATGAATGTACGTGAGGAATCTTGCTAAGTATGCCCATTTTAAACAAGAGAGTGTGTGTGTGTGTGTGTGTGTGTGTGTGTGTGTGTGTGTGTGTGTGTGTGTGTACTGTAATATTTTACAAAATTATTAGATGAAGCAGTTTATACTTTATATATTCACCACACTTTAGCACATGCTCAGTTTGCTTTATCAAGGAAACACAGCAGTCTCAATGACTGTAGAATAATAACGTTCACTTGATTTGAAATTAAAGGTTTATACAGAAGAATTCACAAGGCATACTTTTTGAAACAAAATGATCACAACATTAAAAAAAATAATAATGAATAAATTCCATAGATTTCCAATGCAGTGAGCAAATCTGCCATCTCCGCACTAGGATTGGTGAGTTAGTTAGCTGCTGAATCCCATCCTGTCCCACCTGTTCCCTCAAGCACCCAAGCCATTTTCTGAGCATGGGACATCTAGGATGCAGTCAGGGCTTTGCCACACTGCACCATATGATAGAGTCAGAAGTGCTTGTTATTGTTCTTACAAATCAAAAGGTTTCACTATTATTACACTGCCAATTTCCGTGAATGATCTCTGTCTAGATTCATAACTGTAGCTAACTCTTATGACACTCTGTGCCATCTCTTGATCTAGCACCCATCCTCACTGTTAATTCTTGAGACCCCCCCCCCAAAAAAAAACTCTTTCTTCTTTTTAAGCTTTAACAAACTGATTTCTTGATACCTTTGTAATAAGGGGGCTTTTTACTGTTCCTTTACCACACGAGTCACTAAAACCTTCATCTCTGATGGCACATGCAGTCCTGGTATTTATTTCTGAATGTTGATATTGTACTGTTAATCAATTAACATCTGGCAATCACCCTTCCTTTCTTTACCCCATCATGCCTAAGCTCCTGTATGGATTGCATGCTGGCATTACTCAGCGTCAAATTTTCTTCTGTCTACGTCTTTCTTTTCCAGCTTAGAGTTCAGCTGTGTATTTTCATGTTCAAGTTCAGTTATCAATATGATTCTTTCCTACTGCTGCATAAGTGTTCCTTAGCATGCTTGGCTATGTTTTCCATTTCCTTACAGAGGAGTGCAGTTTCCATGAAATTAGGCTAACTGATACTCTTATCATTATGGTCCATTAGTTATATCCAGTAATTGGATTTGTTACAGAGTTTTCATTTACAGGGAGACTTGTTGCAAAAGAGTAAAGGAACCATCATTTTTTTATGTTTACCTTTTTATGTTGAAACATTGATATCTACAAGTCTTCCTGAGAAGAACTTACAGCACAGGCAGGAAGTGATTATGTTGGAGTAAACTCCAGAACTGAACTAGATACAAACCTGACCACAACTGAGGCATGCTGAACACTTCTACTTTGACACAGCCTGTTTCTGTAGCTTTGGGTTCTATAACTCTTATGTTCCATGATTACGTTAAACACCCTACTTCAACATTCAGTGGAGTTCAGTTGTTTTTGCTGCTCTGACATACGGACTGACTCGACTGTTTTGCATATTAGTGACCTTTCTTAGCTTCTCTCTGTGTGTGGGAATTACTTTCCTTTTGCAGATCGCATATAACAATATAACCTACTTGTATCAGCTGAGCATAAACGGCAAGGGATGCAAGCACTGTTTTCATTTACTATTTGGTTTGTCCAAAGATTTGCTTTGGATTTATTTTAAGCTTCCAAATTTATACTAGGTGCTAAACTTCAGCACAGCATTGTTATTCAACTGTCTTACTACACAACTTTTTGTTTTCTTCTTGTAACATATTAACAGTACTCAAGCACTTTTGGCATTTTAGTCTAGCTTTTGGATGTGATGATGAACAGCATTTAAGTCAATATTATGCCATCTCTGTTTTTCTGTTGATATTGCCTTTTTGAGTTCCTCACTTTTAGCCCCAGCTGTTTTCTATCCCCTACACTTTCAGATTTATTTTGCTGAATCAAATGGGCTCCTTCATTGTTGTGTGCATGAATTTATATGAAAAACTTTACTTTTTTCTCTTTTTTGTCAGTAACTGGTAGCATATGGAGCAGGTAATGCTCTGTGTACTACAAATAACTAAGACCATGTCACTGACTGTAACCATTTATTATATGTTCTTGACATGGATACCTAGATTTACATCTCAATCTCTGTCTCAGAGTAAATTTCTTGGTATCTATGTCTCAAACACATAATAAATTGATTATGATCAGAGACCATATCATAATCTATGTTATTAATGGTATCAATGTGTTTTGGTCAGTATTTAATAGTGATACGTATATGTATCCAGTAGATTCCTTATCTTGGTTTAGAATGAGAGCTATAATATTCACATGGAAATTTAGTTCCATTTTTCAAGAACATATTAATAATATCATTTAAAATATTGAAAATGTTATATAGTAAAAACCTATATAGTCCAATAAAGCAATCAGTCAAGGACATGGATTTTATTACTCTTTAAATGTTCAGTGTTTTCTTCATTTTCTGTCAGTTTGGTACCTTTGGTTAGTTGAATATTATGAGCTTCAGTGAATTGCTTGTTATAATTGTTATTAGGAAAATTATGAATTTTGTAAAAATGTTGATGCCTTGTTTGAAATGTTCTTAAAATAATGTCTAGCATCACTTAATATATTCTTAATATCAGATTTAACTTCATTAATCACAATATTTTAAAGTCAGTACAGAATTTTGTTTAATTACATATTCAGAACTTCTCACAAATCTTTTTTTTAATTCTCATGTACTTCATATATAAGACTTCCATTTTATCTTTTCAAGAGCATAACCATTTTATGGTGTAGAATGGTAGGTATTTTAATATAAATATTTTATAACTTCCTATAGCTGTATATTCCTGTTAATTATACGACTGGCCCTAAACATACAAAAACAAGCACGCTGATTAGTCAGCCCAACCAGCATGCCCATCGTAAATCCAAGAATATACTAATGGAAAAAAGGTCTGGTAGCCTGGACTTTTTCTGTTAGTATATCCCCTGATTGTTTTTTTTTTTTCTTGTCCAGAGGTAGCAACAGAGAAAGGAAGATCTCTGTTGCTTTAGTCTTGCTATGTTAAACAGAGATCTTCCTTTCTCCATTGCTTTTTTTAAAGATATCTTGCTATGTTAAAGGAGTTTAACATAGCGAGATAGTTTAACAAAAAGCAACAGAGATCTTCCTTTCTCACTTGCCTTTTTTAAAGATATCTCACTATGTTAAACTTGTTTAACATAGCGAGATACTTAAAAAGCAAAGGAGAGCTTCCTTTCTCTGTTGCTACCTCTGCACAGCACTGATGTACTGCGTAAGCATGGAAACATGACCCTTACACATGTGCAGTACATCAGAAATGCCCCAGGATACCTGCGGAAGGGTAGCATGGAGTCATTATGCAATGACATTATTTAAGAAAAGTAAGGTTTTTTTTTTCTTAAATAATGTCATTGTATAATAGCAATAACCCACGGCTGTGTGTGGACAATGCTGGATTTACCCACGGTTGCCTTTGTTTGGTCAATCAGGCTTCACCCTCATGACCAAACCACACTAACCCTGGGTAAATCCAGCATTACCCACACCTATTCATGGGTTATTGCTTAATTATTCACTGCTATACAGTTGTGCACACGATTATGTGAGTTTTATATTTTATGTAGTTTGTTATATATTTTTAGTTGCTTGTATTATTACTGCTTTGGAGCTTTTCTCTCCATCAGTCTGCAGAAAATGGGCTTCTGGCTCAGTCGGACATTACCTCATTAACAAATGTAATAAATAAATAAATAAGTAATGAATATATAATACCTAGAAATATGGATTTCCCATTTTGAACTTAAGATTTCACAAATTTGAATTATTTGGCATTTTCACTTCATTATTAAGGAGGAATAGATTAAAATCTTTAAGAAATATTTTTAATCATTTACTTTTATTGAGTAACAAGAAAAAAATGTTTTTTTAATTGATTGCATGAATTTTATAAAGTAAGCCATTATAGCCTGAAATAGAACATGTTGCACAAAAAACACAAACTAAGAAACACCAAAAGAAGCACACCAAGTAGAAGACTGTAGAAACCACCAAATGTCTATAGAAATCCAAGTCCACAAGTATATCCACAAGTAAATCAAGTCAACGAAGTCCGATGGATGACACAAACACTTTAATATAAATTGAAGCGCTTTTCGTCTACTGACATCAGTAGACTTCCTCAGAACTATACAAATAACCTTAAACTGCCATCTTTAAGTACTATTAAAAGCGTCAGCTGACATCAATTAAAAAATATTACTGGCCAATATTTCTTAAATACAAACTAGACAATAAAAACAAGACAAAAGTACAAAATAATGATAAAATAATAATAGTAAATCACCTAACTAAATAGCTTAACATTTTACATCGCGAACCCTTTTTAATGTAAATCAATTTTCCTAACTTAATGAAAACATTCATTTAGAATAACATAATGTTATAACATAAGCTTGAGTCCATAAAAATCCTTTCAAATTGCATAAAAGTGAAAAGAATTAGCATCTTAAGCTTCTTAATTTCAAGAGCAACTAACTGAACACAGGTCATTAAGACCTGGGAATGCATAAGAGTTTAGTTTTACCTGCCACATCAATTCTTTCTCTTCTAGCAATAAATGAAGGGGAACTCCCTGGTCATTATTCAAAATTTGGTCGATTATCATAAACTTAAAGGAATGGTCTTTATATAATGAAACATGTTTGGCTAGTGCGTTCTCTAATCTACCTTTCTTTATAGCGTATACATGTTCATATATTCTATCCTGCAGTCTGCGTTCGGTCTTACCTACGTAGAACCCTGGACATTGTTGGCACATAGCTAGATAGACCACCATACGTGAATTACAATTAGTTCTGTGTTTCAATATATAAGTTCTACTGGAAATAGTAAACCTGTTAGCCTCAAAAATAGTACTACATCTGTTACAGTTTTGACATTTAAAAGTTCCTGGAGTTTTAACAAACTTGGGTATAGGCTTTTCTAGTAATTTTTTCAAATTACTACCTTTCCTAAAAGTAATTTCAGGCCTCAATCCCAGTTTATTGTACAACAAAGGGTTAGTTTTAAATATATCCCAATTCTTTCTAATGAGGTCGATTATCATATAACTATCAATGTTGAACGTTAAAATAAGTCTAGGATGATTCTCTTTGCTGACTGGTAAATTATCATGTAGTACTCCTGTAGTTAAATCTGATGAATTTAATGAGACATTCACATTATGATGTTCTCGCATTACAGGTGCTACATGAGTTTTGCTGAGTATAGGTTTAAATACTCCTGTATTTCTTTTACGGGTTACTTCTCTTATTAGTGAGTCCACAAGGGAAAGTGGATAACCCCTCAATGTGAACATAGATTTCAAATGTTCACATTCGTTTTTAAAATCTATGTCAAGACTCACTATTCGGGCTGCTCTCACGAGTTGCCCTTTAACCACTGATTTCTTTTGAAAATTTGGATGACAACTTGTATAGTGCAACAGCGAATTTGAGTAAGTAATTTTTCTGTGAATAGTGGAAACAAAAGCCTTCAGTTCAATATTCTTCTCTAACCATATATCCAAATACGCAATTGCGCTGGTACTAAAAGAAGATGTAAATTCCAAAAACGTTGAGGAGTTAAACCTTTCAACGATGTTCTCACCAATTGTTTCATCCCCTTCAAATATTATAAAAATATCATCCAGGTATCTAGTGTAAAATCGAATTTTCTCCATCAACACGTGGTTATTAAAGACATGATCCGCTTCCCAAAATGCCATCACCATATTAGCCACGCTGGCTCCACATGGGGAGCCCATGGCTACTCCTACTTTCTGTAGATAACAGACAAAGGAGGAGGGGCTGTTATTTTTGATCAGGAGGATTATTTAAATAGGATGACCAATTTGGTCAATAATTCAGCATACCAGCTTAGTTCCAGATCCGAGATCATTAAGTTAGGAAAATTGATTTACATTATAAGGTAAAAAAGTTGTTATATAAAATTATTTCAAGAAGTTCAATAACTAATGAAATTTCCATGGAAGGGGCATTTTTCATTTTGAGCATAGCCGCAACCCATTCAGTGGCTATAGTGTGAGGAATACAGGTGTACAAGTCTTTGACATCCACTGTCAAAAAATTACAGTTAGGGTCAAAGTCTAAAGTATTAATTTTATCCAAAAATGACCAAGAATCTTTGCAAATTTGCTCCTCATCCTCGAGATATTTTTTAAGGATGGAATCTACTACTTTCGCACAGGTGTAAGTAGGTGATCCTCGGCTATCCACTAAAGGGCGCATAGGCGGATGAATAACATCCTTGTGGATTTTGGGTATACCAAATATTTTTGGATATCTTGGATGTAAAATTAACATGTATTGATAATATTCCTCATGCAATCTGCCTTCAATAAACATATCCTCGATACAACTCTAAATGCTGGAATACGCCCTATTTGTCTCGGATCTGGAACTAAGCTGGTATGCTGAATTATTGACCAAATTGGTCATCCTATTTAAATAATCCTCCTGATCAAAAATAACAGCCCCTCCTCCTTTGTCTGGTTTACACACACGTAAATTGTAAGTACGAACAAATTCTATCAAATCACATTCATTATTCTTAGCTACAAAATTAGTAGAATGTTTCACCTTGTGTCTCAAATCCAGTTCACACATTGTCTCAAATAATTGAATAAGAGGATGAAGTGGGGGATTAAATGTACTGGGTACCCAGAAAGGGTTAGGTTTAGTGTTACTCCCTTCATAGCCTCCCATCATCAAATTAAAGTTCAGTTTTCTGGTAAAAAGTTTAATATCTAAAGTTGTATTAACTAAATCCATTTTATTTTTAGGAACGTATGTGTAACCTTTAGCTAGTAATTCAACCAATTCGTCAGGCAGGGTCACAGAAGAAAAATTATAAATTTTAAAGAACATGCAATAATTTTAAAAGGATGCACTGTTTACTATCAAGTTAGATGAAAAAAAAATCCATTCCTGTTTGAGTATCATAAGGTTAAGAATAAAAGGTAGAATGATGCATTCTAATTTTTATTCTATGTGTTAAGTTCAAGTGTTGAAGCTAGTAGTTTTAAAACTTTTACTGATATTAAACACCTTGGTTCCTTTAATAATGACTCATCTCTAATGTGTGAGAAAAAAATTAAATTATAATGTTATAATTGTCACTTCATATTGTCCAGTGTAACATTTAGTAGAGTATTGGTAGGAATATCTTCAATTTTAGGAATAAGACACACACACACACACACACACACACACACACACACACACACACACACACACACACACACATTTCAAGAAATAAGACTATGATAAATCAAGCTATTAGGAAAATGTATGGTTTCATCTAACAATTGTAGTACTTCTAGAAAAAGAAAAGTAAGCATACTCATACCTCTCATTTTTAGCATGGGAAATCTGGACAAAGCCTAAAATAATGCTTGGACAAAGGCTCATAAATAGAGACAGATTTTAAATATTGCTCTTATAAACTTAAAATGCTGCTAGAGTAACACATGTGTTAGTATGCATTTTCTGAAGGATATGAAGTCTGAAACTGAAATTTATGTACTAATTGTGTCATTACCAATTACAGACAAAAATCGATAAAATACCTTAAACTAAAACAAATCCTACACTGGAAGCTATATGACATTTTGCTTTGAATGTGATGAGATACCTAAATTTCTTTCTAGATCACAAATCTAAATTGTATCTAAAATAAAACACAAAACAACCTTCTTCCTCGTAATTTTGATACAAAAATATGCACAATTAAAGTATAAATATAGCATGATTTATGTGAAATTATAGTATATCTATAGTATATCTGGAGCGTTTCTCCCCGGGCCTCCGCTGAAAACAGGCTCTGTGGAACCTAGTCGGACATTCCCGGTCAACAAATGTTAAATAAATAAATAAATATATTAATTGAGATCATTAACACTAGCAAAGCTATGAAAAAAAATGAAGAAATAAAACTAAAATATATCAAGTAGAATATCTTTTATCCTTTTATTTGTTACAAAAAGAATAACTCTTTAGTTTATTTTATCATGTGAATATTTGAAAGAGAAACAATAAAATAATTTACAGAAGTGATGATCTGATTAGAAAGAAATTTAGGAATAAAACAAGGAAACATAATCTTAATGTAAATAATTTGAATGAAATCATTAAATATTTTAATTAGATTGACTGTGATTTACTGTTGTAAAGTAGTATGTAGTCATATAATGATGCCATACATTTATGAATATTTATTTATTTATTTTACATTTGTTAACCGGGGGTGTCTGACTGAGCCAAAAAGGCCCTTTTTCAGCAGAGGCACGGGGAGAAAAGCTCTATCTAATCTATTTATATAAATTAACTTACAGCTAAAAGTAGTTGATATGAGCCATTAATGACTAATTTGTGTTCAGTCGCAGTGGTATAAGGAGATTTACAACGCTTGCTGCACTTGCACAGAAGAGTAGTAATGCCTTTCATAGATCTAGGTACTGGCAAAACGCTTTTGCATAAGAACTTTGCAATTTGAAGTAGCATTGTACAAACTTTCTAAGTTATGCCATTGTATGCACTACTGGCTATGTATTTATGTGTAAACTGACATGAAGCTAGAATTAAATCTAATAATTTTAAAGAGGCATAATTAAGATAAGAGCAGAAGAAGTAGATTCATAATGTACTGAGAAGTCTTCAGGAATAGCTTTTAAAATACTGGTAAGGTAAAATTGCTGTCGAAAAAGTTGAAGTACAACATTCAGTGACATTACTGAGTAAAGGTCCCTTTTTATACCTTGTTCTATCAAATGAATGCATTTATTCATTAATGTCTCTGGTCCTACCTAGGCCAATACATATTTATTACATTTAGCAAGTAAAACATCAATGATCAGGTAGGACTGATACTTTCACTTGCACCTTCCACACACCTTTTTAGGCCTTCAGGATAATCATCCACTTTTACATATTTCATCTTGACCAAAAATATTAAAAATAATAAAAAATCAAAAGAAAATTAACAATCCAAACACAGTAGAAATAGTGAAACATGACAACTGCCAGCTGCATTCCTGTATTATATTACAGTATTGCCTAAAATACATTTAGCACAGTGCTCCAACTCTGTAAGGGAAGAGTTACAGTAATAGCACCATATTTATTTTATTTATGTATTTATTATTTTTATTTCACATTTGTTAACTGGGTTGGTCCAGCTGAGCACAGGCCCATTTTCAGTGGAGACCCGAAGAGAAAAGCTCCAGACAAAACATGTACAAAAGTTATTTAGTTTAGCAATTGCCACACAGTTGAGAAAATACCAAAGATAGGTACAATTTTCACAATAGTTGAGGAATATATTTCTAGGGGAAAAATGATAGTTTCAGGTAATTAAACACATGAAAGATAACAACACTGCTGATGAGAACCTTCTCCTCCCAGATGTATATAATGCATTTTGAAATCATCTTTTTTGGAAAAGAGTGACCAGTATCGTGTGTGTGTGTGTGTGTGTGTGTGTCTGTGTGTGTGTGTGTGTGTGTGTGTGTGTGTGTGTGTGTGTGTGTGTGTGTGTGTGTGTGTGTGTGTGTGTGTATGTGTGTATCTGTGAATCAATCTGTGTCTGTATGTATCACAATATACTAGCATCAAGTGTGAGCTTAATAAAGAGGTGTGATGAAAATATTTATCAGACTCGAGAGTATAATTGTATTTTTCACTACTCTATGCACATTTAAACAATTTGCCTACATTATTATCCTTTTTAAATGTATCACCATAACTCAATTCTCATTTATATTTCAAAAGTAGTATAAAGGAAATTCCATGAAGTGAATACATGAAAAAAAAAAACTGTTCACTTAAATTATTCAAAACCACTACATCTATATTAATGAAGCCCAGAACATAAAATGTAACTAAACTGGAATAAAAGTAAACTACAAAATTAGAAATAGTAATACTAAAATAATGTAATAAAAAGAAAATTAGAGCAGCAACCTGGCCAATCACAAAATGGAATTAATGGGAAATGGACAACATGATCATTATCAACCCTAAACATAATCTTACTAAAAATATAACCATGCAGCAGAACTAATGTATCTGAAAATCCCTCACTACAGTACCTCAGCAATACTGCAAACTTTCATGATACTATGAGCAGTGTAATATTACCTTAGCATTCAAGTAAAAACAAAAAGCACTCAAGAGACCTACAATAAAGCCTGGAAAAGAGCTATCATGAATTTCCTATTTGTATGATCCATGATGCATAAAACATCTTTTAGTGTTGGTGCTGTTGGATTTTTTTCTTTTTTTTTTTTTCTTTTGGTACATTATTCCTAGATAAACCAAAAACAATATTCATTGGTTGATATTCAAGGTGGTTAAACTTTTTTTGGAAACTGTGTCCAATGCTAGTATATTTTAAAACCAGACACTTCACTATTGCAAATGCCAATAAGACATTTGATATTAGACACTGTATTACTGGTCAGATTCAATGCAGGGTCTGCATGATATTATATTCCAACTTTTTATATAGGACTGACATGAAGAGCTTATGGAAATATGTCTTTCATGTGAGTGATATAAGCTGTACCGAGATTACATACAGGCTCCATGTTATTGATATACATTGACATTTTCAACACAGACGTATAGTATTTAACGTTGTGACACTTGACATTTCTGTCCATTGAAGTATTATCATTAACATATTAAAAATCCAAGCCTTTGGAGAAATTAGACCAAGTGAAACCTGTTTGTGCTTTGATTTCTAGTAATTTCCATTGGTTACAATAAAGTGGAGAGATTCATTAGGTTTATATTTTTGAGTGCTGGAACAATATTGGAGTTTTACATTTATTATCTTGAACAAAGTATTTGTATTTCATATATAATAAGTGACATGACAGCACAGTAGATACCATTATCACCATACAGCAAGAGATCCCTTGGTCTGATTCCCAACTTGGGTGCCTTCTATGTGGAATCTGCATTTTCTCTCTGTGTTCATGTGGGTTTTCTCCAGGTGACCTGGTTTCTTCCCACATTCCAAGGACAAGCAGGTGGATTGGACATTCTAAAATGGCAATAGTTATGAGTGTGAGTGAGGGAGTATATGTGTGGTGTGGAAGACAAATCATGGCAGACATAGCCACCTGGCAGTGAAAACATTAGCTGTAGTTGATGTTGATGGTTGATGTTAATATGACACCCCAAACATTATGTGCAAAAATGGAAAAAAGAGGCGGTTGTGGATATATTGGTATATAATATGTACATACGTACATGTGCAGGCACTTATGGATATATGTGCATGTGCAGGCAGTTATGGATATATCGGTATATAATATGTACATATGTGCATGTGCATATGTATGTGTATCTAAATTCAAATAAATAGAGGCATTCATACACACACACACACACATTTATACTGCTTTGTAATAAATCTGATTTGCGTAGCTTAGTACTTTGCCTTATATACATAGACTCATTCATATTTAATACATAGCAGCATGCATGGAGGATAGAGGGGTCTATTGTTCTAAACATATTCTGCTTATACTCCCTATTGATATTTCTAATGACCGTATTACAACTTATCAAATATGCAAAATTGGACTTTACATCTCTTTTCTCTGAGGATGACAGCCTTCCACTAACTTCCATTTTATGGTACTTAAAACTGATACATCTCCCTCTAGCTTTGCTATATCTGGGTTGCTGCTGCTCAGAATAAACATAATATGGGGCTAAAAACAAATGCAAAGTTTGCACTTCCAAGTCACAAATATGTAACTTTAAATTATGACTGGGATCATTGATTTGTCTTCATTTCATTATGTTTTCTGTAGTTTTAAGTATTTTTCATTAAATTCTATTTATTTAAAAATATTACCTCAGCAAAGGATAGGGGAATATAATGCAAATCTGAAGGAACATGGGATGAAACTAAGTATAGATAACACAGTGATAATGGCAGCAGACTGGGGAAATCAGAAGAAGCTGAGAACTGAGCTAGAAACGACGATAGTGGAGCAGGTTGACAACTTCAAGTATCTGGGAGGGGTGGTTGAGGAGACGGGAAGTCTGAGTGAAGATGTCAAAGCTAGAATAAGAGGGGCTACAGCCAACTGGCATAGAGTGTCAGGTGTAGTGTCTAACAGCAAAATGCCAAAGAAACTGAAATGTAAGCTATACAAGACAGTGGTGTGACTAGTACTACTGTATGGTACAGAACCCTAGGCAGTAAAGGCAGAGCAGATGAGGAAGTTAGAGGTGATGGAAAAAAGTGCCTGAGAAGGGTTGTAGGATGCACACTATAGGACAGACAAAGAAATGATGACATAAGAGCAGAAGCCAAAGTAGCTCCAATTGTTAAAAAAATTAAAGACAACAGATTATGGTGGTTCAGTTACATATGTAGGAAGGCAGAAGACAATCTGGTGAGGAAGATTTGGGGACAGACAGGTAGAAGGTAAGAGGAAACAAGGATGTCCAGCAAAGAGGTGTATGATTATGTAGAAAAGATCTGTGACAGTCAGGCATATGTGTTGAAGAAGGCAGGAGTGTAGCATTGAATGGAGAGAGATGGCAACAGTTAACACAACACCCCGTCCTCATAAAGACAATGGGAAGGGGATTAATGATGATGAGGATGATGGTGATATTTTTCACAATATAATTGACTATCCACATATCTATAGTACTTTATAGCTGGTTTGCATCATTGAGTGATATGAGGTTACTTGTGGTGAAGATATCCTGTATTGAAATGGTGTATCAGAACTATTATCCTAAAAATTCGTGATCACAAATCCCCAAAAGACTAGTAGTTAAACAGAATAAACAACTCCTTATGTGCCATAGGTGGGATAAAAGACTGTGCAAAGCTATAAAAATATAATTTCCAATTAAATTGAAAGCCATTTTATCAACTTTTTCACATACAATTGCAAACTATTTAAAGGAAACTTCCTCACAAAGATTTTATTAACCCTGACTAACATGTCCTAAATTTAAGTTGCAAAGTCATGCTATTAGAAATGGCCACCATAGTTACAGGGATATGGCTGAACATCCTTTCTGAACATTCCAGTATGTCAGCAGAGGAATGAAGGAAGGAAGCTTTAATGGCAATGGATGTTTTCCATCTAGCAAAATATTTGTGGGCTAGGACATGGCTGACTTCAAAAGGTGTGTGAAAGCAACTCAATACAGGTAGTAGTAAAATAAGGGAGGTGTGGTAAAAGAAGTGGTGTTTATCCAATGGGTAACAGAAAGAAAAGCTAGATTGTTGCAGATAAAATTATTCAGAGATGTGAAGATTGTTTAGAAATGATTGATGGAACAATGGCTGAAAAGAGAATTAGCAAAGCTATGCAGTCTTGAAAGTAAGAGGAAAATACTCAAACTATTAGACAGATGGGGATTGGTAGGCTAGAATAAACCTGTTAGCATTGGTTGAGCAGTAAGAAATAAGGGATTTGCTGAGTTTTAAATAAACCCAGATCAAAACTGGGTTACCATTGAAAAAAATGGCAGTGGTATTAAGTACTGAGAGTAGTAGAAGAAAAAGTGGCTACATGGCAGCCACATGTATGAAAAGGCAAGTTTTGGAAACCTAGAGAAAATGCTGGATTAACACAGATACAGGAAGGTATGTGATAAGGAAAAGATCTGGGAATGGCAAACTTGTGCAAGAGCTGTATGAGGGGAGTGCAGTGAATAAAGAGGCCAATTCATTTTGTGATAAAGCCATTTGAGTAAGCTGTAGGCTGTCAGTCTGTTGAGTGCATCTTGTTGCCTTTACATGCCAGATGGTTCAATATATCAAGGTTAATTTGAAAGGGAAGGGACAGAATGATAGCTGCAGGAGGAGTGGAGGACAGATTACTGACCATGTACAATTGTAGTGCGAGAATGAGAAGGTGAAGTTGCTGTGAAAGTGAGTGCACAGCGTGCTGTCTGATGTTTATGAGTGGTGGTGGGCAGGATGTTTCACTTGTCTTGGCCTAGGGGAAGGTAAGTAGAACTGCAATTCATGGTAGGATGTATAAAAAGTAGAAAGAGTTTATTGAAAGACGGATAATATGAGGGGCTGAATAGACATTAGCCGAGTAGTTTGCAAAGATTAGAAGGGATCTGTGACATGTTATGAAAGGGATAATTTATGACTGTGGGATAGACTTGGAAGCATAGCGCAGTACAAGGGATCTGGTACTGTAATAGCGATCAGCAGATTTTTGAACCATGGTATTGGGTTAGAACTTACCTGCAATAATATTATAAGCCTGATGGTTATGTCAAACTTGCTGTCTGGGGACAGGTTATGTATAGATTTACATTACTCTTTATATAAAGGTGAGGGGTTGAGGCCACCTGATTATAGGGGCATGTTTAATTGCCACTTACTGTTGCTGGATGACTGAATAATAGTTGTGTCTCCCAACATGAAGTTCATCTCACTTCATATTATTATTGGTACTTGATATGATGCACATATTAATGAATGCAGGAACATTTCTAATTGGATGCAGAAGCTGGCAAATAATGTTGATTAACTGCCTTTATGGAAGACTCTTTACATAGAAAATACCCGACAAAAAATATTCAGGAAAAACAACCCTTTTTGAAAGTCCTGATATAAGCCATCTTTGTAGAAACATTTTAAAAAATTGCATAGTCTATTCAGAATGATTTAGCAATTTATTTTACAAACTGATAGATTTGTTTAATGCCATTTTTCTTTACATACATCTCACTTTCTATGTATTTTTGGCCACTTCTCGCAATAAGTTTGAAGCACATTTCTAAAAAATGGAGAAATGCTATATTTCTAGCAATTCAGGAAAAGACCATTAATGAAGAAGATTTACTATTTGGTGCTCACTACTACTAATTTAAGGATCACTTGATAATGTCTTGAGAAGTATCAGATAAATCCTATTGTATTTGGACCCATAGATGATGTAACTTGGAATATATGAGAAAAAAAGCAACACATGGTAATGTTACTTCACTATTCTTCATATTAAGAAGATTCATGTTTAGATTTGTTATACTCCTGTGATATCCTTTGTATTTTCATTCATTGTTCCTTAACTTATTCTGTTCTTAGTACTGGAGTTTACAAAAGCTTTTTGTTAACTGCTGGGTTTAACTCTTCTTTGAACAAGAAAATCACAGATCTGCCTCGAATAAATATACTTTGAGGGAAAAAAAAAATATATATATATATATAAATATAAATATATATATATATATATATATATATATATATATATATATATATATAATTATGGTTTAAACTGGAATACTGAATGCTTATTATGATTTGGTACAAAATGATACTAGATATTGCAAATAAAAACTTCTGAGTAAAATTAAATTCTGATATTATACATTTGTAAAGTTTATACATTTTCTATAATCTATAAACATGAAAGTGTGCATGGGACAGTTTTGCAAGATGGCTTGAGCCTACCAGATTGAGATTATGTGTTTGTCACCTGCAAGAAGCAATAGCATAGCTGGTCGATTTCAGTGGGTTGCAGAGGTACTCCTTTGCACAGTTTATGGGACACAACCAGAGCACCCCAACACTCTTGGGTGATGTGACATGAATACTGAGTACTTTTAAATAATAATGGATATCCCTCTCCAGGGAAGGTGCTTTAATACCATTTGATGTAGAGTTTATATAATGTATACTAAAAGGAGATAACAGCATTGAAGTTTATGTGGATGACTAAAAGGGTCACTGTCACTTACAAGTTAAAAGTTATCCCTAGTCCATTTTCACAGCATTGAGCCCTGTATTGTAATGACAACTGAAGAATCAAAGATAGAAAATCTCTTATCTCCTGCCACTATATGGCTGTAATGTGCTTAGAAGCGAATTGTCATCCTGTCAAAAGTAAGCCAGAGTTGAAGCAATATGCCAGAAGTTTACAGCTGAAAGCTACAGCTGGCGTCATTCTTCTGGATTAAGCAGTAGCAGAAGAGGTAGTCACCCTCCTCATTAGCATTATCTTTAACATTTCCTCTTGGACTTTTCATGTTTTTGAAAACCCCTTATCATAAATGAATTGCTGTGACTGTATGATATCACATGCCTTCTGCCAGATGTCACTGAAGTTATAAAAACAGTAGACACATTTTCGATTGTCTAGGAGATCTTTTTTTTTATTTTTCAGTGTAAACAGTGCATTCAGAGTCATGTGATGAAGTGTTCTATAACACATTTACTGATAACCCCCCTCCCCATATTCTCTCAGCAGCTCATCTTGTAGATATTGTATGTTTCTCAAGTGGATCATGCTACGTTACTTCAAGTTATTTTCTCATTAATATTACAAACCTGAGCTGACACACCTGCACAGCAAATAGTTGATGCAAACTGCAAACATTTATACGTTATATAAATAAGTGAGTTACTTGCATGGATCAATTACCATACACCTGAGATCCTCCTTATATACTAGATTACGAAATTAGATTAAGGAATGACAGGACACATAAAGGAGCCTTGAAACTCTGTGCACGGAGTGATAAAGGCTTAAATGTGAACCAGATGCCTGGGGTCAACTAGTGATTTAAGTACTGGAGGAGCTGCCAAGGGAAAATGTGGGTAGATGTGAGCAGAGGATTATTGCCATCTGGTTGAGGGTGGGGAGGGGGTAAGGAGACATTCTGTACATGGCTATGTCAGTGTTGATGTGCATGCCATGCGACATATGTCCTGAGGGGCATGCATGTGGCACCAAAATGTCGAGCCTGCATGAAACTTTCATGGAACATGCTCAGGTATACTCATGCTCACAGGGAAGATAAAAGTTCTACTTCATTTCTGAGTACTCATGTCAGCCAGAGGGAGATGGTGTGGATCAGAAAATGAAAACCCCCTTATGATTGCCTATATGATGTATATGTTCTCACATGCTCACATCCTGGTGATGGTAAATATACAGGCATTGGTCTGCTGGTGGCTATATGGTCAGCAGACACAGGGACATGTAAATAGGATAAAAAAGAATATATAGAGGGTAAAATTGCATTGCTAGCTTCAAGAAAGTCT
Organism: Protopterus annectens; assembly: GCF_019279795.1. Classification (NCBI taxonomy): domain Eukaryota; kingdom Metazoa; phylum Chordata; order Ceratodontiformes; family Protopteridae; genus Protopterus; species Protopterus annectens. The sequence continues at coordinate 1,445,711,501 of NC_056728.1, forward strand.
ACTTTTCCGGAGCTCAGCACCCAATACAATTGTTTTGCATTGAACGATTAATGTTCTACAATAATGTCTCTAAAGTTAAGGATTGTAAAGCTTCTAAAAGTGATATGTGCCAACTTTGCATCAAAGTACACTGGAGGATCTACAGAGAATATTATAAACTGGATATTAAAATCACATCTCATCTGAACTAATCTTAGAAGTAGTCAGCATTTGTAGTACTGCATTTATTGGGTAACGAAAAGTGACCAATATTTCCATCATAAAACAAAAATGACTCTGTTGGATTTCAAAGGCCAAACCCAAACAATGTAAATCTTTCAATCTTAGAATCTGTATCAGACTAAGTACTATCATCACTTGTGTAGAATATTATTGCCACTGGAGTCATGTTCACCGTGGATACTTTCTGTAATCCTGCATATGCTATCTTAATGTTATTAGGTAGCATTTCATGTATATCAATTATATCCCATTTAAGAAACTTGAACCAGTTTATTTCTAAAATAGGGAAAATTAAGTACAGACTAGTCCTTTCTGATAAATTATTGCCATGATGATGTACTCCAGTACTTCAGTAATCTTTTTTAACTATTATAGATATAATATTTCCCAGCAATTCAATGACAATGAAAACTCTTTTGCAACCACGGAGCATCAGAATCATTACTAATATAAGAAGACTTAATATAAAAAGCTTGTCTCACTTGTAACTCCCCCACACTTATATGTGAGAGCATCAAGGAGCTACTAAAAATCTCTCCCCATATTATGCCAAACACAATTTGCCACAGATCTTCATTGATCTTCAGCTCCAAACCATAATGATTTTCTGGCAGGCTTCAGCAACTTCCTTGCTCAATAAAGTCTTACAAGCTCAAATCTTTATGTTACTAACCTTCAAAAAAATTTAGTAGATAAAGGATTCCCTAATCTCTTCAAGGATACATTCCCAACTGTGTCCCTGCTAATTCTTTTTCACCCAAAGTGATTTATGCAGACAATGGCCGTTGCAATTGCTTACTATGACTTAGCATTAGTGTTGGTCTCCACCATAATAATCCTATTTATTAATAGCATTATTCTCAATCTATTTCATCGTTAAATGAAAATGTCACTGCACCTCCTCAAAGGTGACTTCTCAACAATTCTATCTGACTACTGCCCTATTGTGGCTTTGTAAATTATTGTAAGACTACTTGTAATACAATACAAAAACAACTTCCTAATATCCGCCTGGATGGGTTCCTCTCAGATTATTAGGTTGCACCATGTTCCTTTCTTTTACAGACCTCATGCACATGAAGCTTAATACAGAGAGAGTGGGTGGAACCAAGTTCTTGAATTTCACCAAAGCAATTGATTATGCAAGCCACCAAGTTCTTATCTAAAGTATCTGCAATTGTTTAACAAGTACATTTGCAGAGAGCAGCAAACAGTTAACTGAGCAAAAGCAATCTCGTCGCCATCAATAATGCCTTGTGCGGTATATCACTGGTGCAACCTACACCCCCTTCTCAGCATGCACCTGTGTCACAGAATCACTATACAATGGGGTGAGTGTTTGTAATTATATAGTTCAGACGAAGCACTGCTGTCCTCAAGGCAGATTATTCAGATGACAGTTGTACAGTTCTTTCACATTATTACAACTCTGTATATGATTCTCAAAATTTTGAACACAAACAAATCCATGTGAATATTGTTGCCCTTGCTGCACTGAATGTCCTAGTATGTTTGTGTGACAGGTTTGCAGATATGCTAAACTTTTTTTTAAGAAATTTTTTTATTAATTTAACAAGATGAGCTAAATTTTGATAACCAATTGACTAAAATGCACCATGATTTGAGATTTTGACAATAGTAGTAGTAGTGGCAGTAATAATAATAATAATAATAATAATAATAATAATAATAATAATAATAATAATAACAGATAGAAATAATTTTGAAAGAAAAGTATTTGAATTGCAGCAGTTAAAAATGTGATTAAAAAATGTGTCTTCCCACTGTCATCATTAGATGCAATTATGCATTTGAGCACTTGACACTAAATTCAACTGCCTTACCCTTTTAATAATATGCTATATGACACTATCATTGTAGTTCATTTGCCAGTGGGAGTACAAACAGCAGATGTTACACTCCACCCTTCTCTTAGTATATGCAAGAAACTAAAGAGTGCATCAAATGTTGAGAAATTAGTGAATAGCCTTGGAAGTTTAAAGTATATCCTAGCAAGAAAGCAGAAAGTACCAGGAAACAACAAGGTGGGAAGGGAACACACACAACAGCATCTTCAATCAAATGATAAAGAAACTGACTCAGTCATGTTACACTCTTCAGGCTGTGTAAATTAAAACATACTTAACTGGGCTACAGGCCTTCACCAATAAGGCAGAAACAGTGAGGTAAACAACCCTAAGTGTATCAACAAATGCTGCTGTGTGGTACAACAGCATTGTCAGGAGATTACTTACAATTAATTAGGAATAAAAAATTGGAATGTCATATGAAAAACTGCAAACCCTGTAGCATATCTTTCTTCTACTATTGGCACAGTGCCAGTCTTGTTTTAGACTCTCAAGGCACCTCTGAAAATGCAGTCTCAAGTGTTCAGTTGCTATAGCAATACACCAGCAATGTTCTGATGATGCATCATGTCATAAAGCTGTATATTGATTTATTCTGCACTGTAAGTTTGAAAGGAAAATTTAGACCATGCAGTCATTTAATCATATTATGTGGAGTCATTTTCAAATAGTTAAAGGGAGGAAAGAAGCAGGCAACAATAAGGAGATTTCTGTATATGTCCCATCAGTCAGAAATACCTAGACATACATGGATCAATTTGTGAAAAAAAAAGTCTTGAGTCTACAATTTGAATCTGCAGACATGCAAAAATGTTCACACAATAAAATTGTTGCTAGTAAAGTAATTATACATTTAATTGTAGCTATATTGTAATAAAAATCAAGCTAGCAGTCTCTTATTTATTTGCACTGGTTCATTACCATTTTAATTTACATTATCTGAAAGACATAACACACATTTTAAGAAGCTAAGGGTTTGAAAAATGTTTTCAGTCTCAGACATCACCTCTGATCACTGGTTTCATAACAACTCTTCCCCTTGGAGAGAAGTGTCTTAATTGTTCTAATAAGCAGATCTCTAATTTATAGCTTCTTTGGACTTAATGTGATAATATTTCTGCTTTAATGGATTATATGCCACTTATTTTCACTTTTTTTTGTTAAGGTAAAATATGCTACATACATTTAGAAACAAAAGGCTTTAACTGAATCCAGAAGACTAAGAAATACTTGTAAAATTTTAGAAAGGATCAAAATACTCATCTGACTGAGAAGCAGCTTGCTTATATATGAGGTCCATGTTAGAATGGAAAACAATTAATTTGTATCTTGTTTATTTTAGAATATGTTTCCATATATTCCAAAATGCACTTAATAATCCCAGAAATTCAGAAATGTAATACTAAAAGAATATGCCTTAATGTCAAAGGTTTCTACATTGTTGTATGCCTAACCAATTCAGACACAGCTCTCCCACTACACTTTTGTGCTGTCAGTAGCAATAGCATGGAAAACTGTCTCCCTGACAATAGCAAAGCCACATGCAAATGCAACAGTCTGAGGGAGTGGCTAATGCAAAATAGACTTGCATTCTTCACAGGAAATGACATTAGCAAAAGACTAAGACAGAATCACCCTACTCAGTTCATTTTTTTTTAGTGGAGAACAACATGAGCACCATCATTTGACAATGTTCATCCATTCATCCCTATGGAAAGGTTGTAGTTCATATTGTGATTATATGTAGGCGTAATAAAGCCATCAAGTGTGTGTGTGTGTGTGTGTGTGTGTGTGTGTGTGTGTGTGTGTGTGTGTGTGTGTGTGTGTGTGTGTGTGTTTATCAGGACCTGTACATGTGTGTCTGTAGGGTCATGGCTGTGACTGCATGGATGTGAGTATATATATGGGAGTGCCTGTATATGTGTGTGTGTGTGTGTGTGTGTGTGTGTGTGTGTGTGTGTGTGTGTGTGTGTGTGTATGTATGTGTGTGTGTGTGCTGGAAGAGTGGATGTTCTTCGTGTTTCACTGCTGCAGTCCTAACCATTGAGTTATCCATGCTGTGGTAGCCCTCAGTTGGTCCAAATACCAGAGTCAAGGTTTTGTGCGTTGGCTGCCGTCGCTTGGTTGGTGATGTCAAGTTGTCCGAGCTATAAAGGAGAGCAGGCGATGCCATTACCTCAGTCTTTCTTGCCATGGAGCCCGTAGCAGAAGCAATTCAGAACAGTGTCAGTCGGCTGTTTCCAGATTTCAAACTTCAGCTGAAAACGTCTAAAGCTAAGTACCCTGTTGGGGATCCTTCCTTTTTCTTGCACTAACTGATGTCTGAAAAAGTCAATAACTGTCTCACCTGTGGAAAGCAAATACCTCACTGAGACTTCCATTCTTACTGTGTCACTTGCTTAGGCCAAGACCACAACGTACCCTGCTGTCAGTTCTGTGCCCTCTTTAACACAAGAGCTATTCATCATAGAGCTCTATTTGTAGCCAGTTATTTTCGTCTTCTGTCTCCGATTACTGGTATAGCATCCATCTGTCAGCAAACCGCAGATCTTCTGAAAAAATGTAAAGATAAGGATAGAGACAGACTGCATAAGGCCAAGCCTTCTGATGACACTACCACTAAAAGGCTTGTCAGTTGTTCGTAATTCAGTGAGGCACTTTCGCAGCCCCTGATGCCCAACTCGATTACTTCGCAGCCCTCTATTGACACCCTTTCTGAGTCCTGTATGCCACAGATGACTGCATCATCTAATGAGCCTTCAGCTGTCTCTGCCTCAGTTGGGTCTGGAGCCGCTACACAGGCACCAGCTTCTGAGGATACTGCTTGCACTTCGGAATTCACTTCAAGGCATTCTTGCGACTAACACACTGACAGCACCGAGGGATTCTCTTCAGGCCAGACTTAGAGCAACTCCAAAGAAAACAGCAAAAAGTCTCCATTCCACTACTCCTCCCCCTCTTCAAACTAGAATGCTTAAAATGACAGAGGATCTCATCACTGTCATCTGGGGTAATTAGGCCACTCCAGCCAAAAGGAGAAGGGAACCTTCTCCAGACATCCAATCGAATTTAGACTTAGAGGGATCTGACTCCTCTGTTTTTGAAGAGGAAAATCCTCTTACTGCCTATGAAGACTCAGATGAAGAAGAATCTATTCCTTCTGCATCACCTCTGGAGGACTTTTCCATTGGGGAAACCCCCCACACCCTCAGGGAACACTTCCAATGGGAATCAATGGATTTCCCTCAATCCTAGAAAAGACTAAGAGAGTTTCTGTACCTACCCCAGCACAGGCCTCTGGCCATCCCACCCATCTTGGAGGTGGTAGATGATGTTTACCAAGAATCTAGCCTCACCCCTGACACCCTTCAACCTGCACCCAGAAAACCTTACAGGTACTAAAGGGTACATGACTCACATAAATTCCTCTACAGAAATCCTATAGCGGATCCAGAGGTAATTACTCAGCGACCTAAGGAAGTTAAGGCTACCTCTCTAAAGAATCCTACTACCTCAGACAAAGAATCCAGGGCCCTGGACAGATGGAGTAAAAAAGTATATACCTCTTCATCTTTAACTGTAAGGGTTCTTAACTGTCAGTGCCATAGGTTAAAATATCAACAGCACACTTTGGAACTTTTGAATCAGAAAATGTCTGCTTTTACAGATTTTGCCAACAATAAAGAGATAGGAGAATTACTGCACTCTTCATCTCAGGTGGCAAAGCACTCCTTGCACTCTGGATCTGATGCCCTAGAAGCTTCTAGCAAGGCAGCAGTGACAGGATCTGTTATCAAAAGACATGCATGGCTGAAGGAACAACATCTCCCTGATTATGTCAAAACTAAAATCATGGATGCACCTCTTGGCAAAGGCCACTTGTTCGGACAGAAAACTGAAGAGGTACTTAAAAAGATGGAAGACAAAGCAAAATCGATGCCGAATGTTAAAGATTTTCTTCAAGTACAACCTCCTAGGTTCAGCAGAAATTTTCCATCTAAACACTGGTCCTTTCCTGTACCAAACAGGCAGGCACAAGGCAAAACCCATAGTGACAGACCCATCAGGACTCAAACTCAGGGCCAGCAAAGGACAAAACAGCGGCCCCCCTCAAATGCTAGAACAAGGAGTTCAAAAGCAACTCTGTATGGAAAAGACTCTCAGTGACTACCTTTCACATCTCTGCCTGCCTCCACCACAACAAAAGCTAGGAGGAAGGCTATCTCTAAGCATAGAAAATTGGAACTCTATAACAAAAGATTAATGGGTCTTAAAAATCATTGCTCAGGGGTACAAATTAAATTTCCAAGAACTACCACCTCCAAGAGGATACCCAGACCTACGTCCAAACAAGTGGGCAGAAGCAGTAAAACAAGTGCAAAACCTAATATCCCTAGGGGCAGTAGAACCTATACCTCCAGAACAAGTTGTAAAAGCCTTCTATTCCAGACTATTCCTTGTTCCCAGGAAAAAGGGGACTTTGCGTCCCATCCTGGACCTATCCTTTCTCAATACCTTCCTGGTAATCCCAAAATTCAAAAACCTTACCTTACAACAACTTCTACCAGTGCTGTCAAACAAAGCTTGGATGGTCACCTTAAACCTAAAGGATGCTTACCTGCACATCCCAATAAGGGAATCATGCAGAAAATGCCTGTGCTTCAGAGCAGGATCACTACACTTTCAATCCTCTGCTTTGCCCTTTGGCTTATCTACTGCTCCCAGAGTATTCAGAAAATATGTAGCTCCTGCCATTGCCTTTTGCAGGCAAAATAATGTACAGTTACCCATACCTTGGCGACTGTCTCATCCAGGCAGACTGCAAGGAACTGCTCCTGCAGCACCTCTCATTTGTAAAAACCATACTCACCTCTCTGGGGTTCACTATCAACTTAAGGAACTCAAAATAGACACCTACCAGGAAAATCATATTTCTGAGAGCCTTACTGGACACAGAACAGCAAATGGCCTTTCTGTCCCCAGAAAAACAAAGTTTCCTACCAAAATACTTCACTACTCTGGCCTCCCAAACCCAGCTTTCTGCCAGGAAATTTCTACAAGCTCTAGGGTACATGGCTTGATGCATCCTCCTGGAACCTCTTGCCAGACTACACATGAGGAAAATTCAGTGGTACCTAAAGAACCTATGGTGTCAACACTCACAACCTCTGGACACCTCCCTGCCTGTGATCTCTTGCATAAGATCTGAGTTCCTCTGGTGGGCCCAGGCCTGTGCTCTGAACAAAGGACTTACATTTACCCTGCATCCATCAGGCCATACTGGGCACCCACCTAGAAGGCAGATGTGCCCAAAGTCTCTGGGACGTACAAATACACAATGCACATCAACCAAAAGGAAATGATAGCAGTACAAAACCCTCTGGCATCCTTCAAACCCAACCTCAAACCAGGGGTTCTTCTCATAAAAACAGACAACACCACAGTCATGTGGTACATCAACAAACAGGGAGGGACTCACTCTTACCCCCTGTGCAGACTAGCCATGAACCTGAGGCTAGCATCCTCATCCATGGGACTACATCTTATAGCCCAATACCTACGAGGCATCAACAACACTCTGGCAGTCCACCTAAGCAGAAACCTGCTGGACCCACATGAATGGCAAATCCACAGAGACATTTTTCTGCAAATTACCCACACATGTGCGACCCCCCAGGTGGACCTCTTTGTCTGTCATTTAAATCACAAAGTACAGAAATTCTGCACCAGGGAGTACCATCACCTGGCCTGGAAGGTTGATGCCCTAACCTAGCCTATCTCATCAGCCCCCCCTGGCAGCTATCTCTGATATCTCACCTGCTATCCCAGGGGAGGAACAATGCTGCATCCAGACCTTCAGACACTCAAGCTCTCAGCATGGCTTATTCTACCAAAACCAACAAGGAATCTGTGCTAAGCAAGCAAGTCCTTGACATCATCCAAGAAGCCAGAAGGCCCAGCACCAGAAAATCTTACGCTGGAAAATGAAAAAGATTCTGCTCCTGGAGCCAGTCTAAGGGGGCAGACATATATCTGCCCTCCATTCCTCTTATTTTAGATTATCTTGCTGAGTTTCTTAATAAGGGTCTCTCCTTCTCGTCCATAATGATCCATGCCTCTGCCATCTCGGCACACTTTGATACAGAACAGCCATTCTTCTCCCACCCTCTTATCAAACAATTCCTTAGAGGAGCTTCTAATATCAGGCCTCCCAGAAGACAGCCCACCCCAGCCTGGGACCTGAACTATGTTTTAGAAAAGCTTACTCTGCCTCCCTTCGAACCTGCAGCATCCTCAGAACTAAAGTACCTCTCTTGGAAGACTGCCTTTCTCCTGGCTATTACTTCAGACAGGAGAGTATCAGAGCTTCAAGCCTTAATGGCCATTGAGCCATTTATCATCTTCCATGCAGACAAGGTCTCCCTGAGAACCAATCCCTCCTTCATGCCAAAGGTGGTTTCGGATGTTACCCTCAACCAGACCATCTAACTGCCCACTTTCTTCCCTAACCCTCAGAACAAGGGGGAGGGGGAAAGGATGCTGCATTCTTTGAATGTGCACAGGCAACTCAGATTTTATCTGGATCATACAAATAAATTCAGGAAAACTGAACAGCTCTTGGTCAGCTTTAAAACAGGGGCACAAGAAAAAACAATATCCAAACAGACCATTTCAAAATGGATAGCACACTGCATCCAATTTTGCTACTCCTTGCATGGAAAACCACTCCCTAGGACCATCAGAACCCATTCCACTAAGGCAACCTCTACTTCCACAACATTCATTAGAGGGGTACCCACCAAGGACATCCTGGAAGCTACCACATGGACTTCAGTCCACACCTTCACCAAACATTACCATCTGAACCTGTTCTCAAAAGCTATGGCTGGGTTTGCCTCTGCAATTCTGCAGGGCATACTCACCCAATCTTAAGTTTCTATTAAACTTTCACCCTTCTCCTCAGCTTGGGGAATCTTCCCAATGGTTAGGACTGCAGTAGTAAAACAAGAAGAACATATTACATTTGGTTGCACTCACCATAAATGTAGATGTTCGAGTGTGTTCACTGCTGCAGTCATGCTTTCCATCCCTCCTTCCCCCTATAGCTGCTCTCCTTAGAGAGACACATATTTCTGTGGGGGTCTCTGACCCCAGGACTACTAATAATTATTAAAATTGGACTTCTTTGGTTGGTTAAGGCAAGAAAAACTGAGGTAATGGCATCACTTGCTCTCCTTTATAGCTTGGATGACCTGATGTCACCAAGCAAGTAACAGCAGCTGATGCACAACCTTGACTCTGGTATTCGGACCGACTGAGGGCTACCACAGCATGGATAACCCAATAGTTAGGACTGCAGCAGTGAACACACTTGAACATCTACATTTCTGGTGAGTGTACACAACTGTACTTTATGTTATCACAATGATTGGGCTGATAGAGAGATATTAACTCAGTCAGGTCTGACAGCACAGTTTTCAGTTCAGAGACATGGTAATTAACTGCTAATGATGTGTTAGTCAATGCACCATTACTTAGTATCTGAATCAGAATTCTCACCATTACACTACTTGACCAACCCAAGTTAGGCAACCAGAATTGGGGACAAGAATCTCTTTGCATCCCAGGGTATATACTGCTACATCTAATTATAATAAACAATGTATTACTGCAACATCCAGAATTGCAAATTTGTATAAGCAAATTGCCCACAATTTAAAATATTAGATTGCAGTGACATATAATATTGGGGTTGACAACAGTCCCAAGTGTTCAAAAGTCACTGTTTCAGACTAAGATTCAAGTGCCTTGTAGCTCATGAGGACTGTTGCTCATGCTTGAAGCTGAATACTGTTTTGGAAAAACAGCCGTGGGAAAGAAGTGGGATGGGGATTTTAGGTTTAGGTACTAGGACGGAGATTTTAGGGTTAGGGAGTGAGAAGAGAGTTTAAGATTGGGAAGCAAGAATGGAGTTTTGGGTTTAGGGAATGGGAGTGAAGGGGCGTATTATGTTTAAGGTGTGATCACCGAGTTTTGTTTTAGGGAGAGGTTTGGAGTTCTTTAGGTTTAGAGTGTCACCAGAGAATTTAGGTTTAGAGAAGTGGTGTGTAGATTTATGATAAGAGAATAAGCAGTTAGGTGGGGAATTATGTGGGAGTTTTACTGTTAGATCCTAGGTTCTTGTAGAGTGTATAGGTTTATATTGTCAGATGTGGGGAGGACAACATAGAAATGGGAGACTGGGCTACTGGGAGTTTGAGCACTTGCTTTTTTAAGCAAGTGCCACTGAGGAGGCGTGCCATGAATTACTAGCATGCAAGTACCTGTATTAGGCCAATAATATAGCAATATATAGACAGACACAAAAACACACACACACACACACACACACACACACACACACACACACACACACACACACACACACACATTAGAGATTATTCTGGAATGCATATCACACCACATGAAGTGAAAACAGGAAGGGAGTAATAGTGGAAAAAAAATGTACTGCAACTGCCATAACAGCAGAATAGGCTGTCATGCATCTCTTTCAAATTACTTCAAAATGACAAGCAACTGATTGTCAGTGTGCTAATGTGAAACATTGCATATGCAAATTATGAAATTGTTCATGTTAGTTGGATTCACAAAGGTATAAATATTTGCATATTCACTGCTTGCAACATCATCACCTTCTGGTGAACAGGTGTATCACCTATGCTATGAAAACGCAAGTAGCATTTGCTTTAACTAGTCTGTATGTTGGCACAGTCACCTTAGGAACCAGTGTCCATGATTTTATGTGTTGCCACCCTCTGCTTTGTGGTAGATCCATTAGTGCTTCATACACCATTAGATCCATAACCAGGACATAGTCAACACCTACCATGAGCACAAAGGAATCATTCTAGAGGTAGTAGACATGTGTGGTCCTCACATTGAATCATGGAGGATACACTGACTGCCAATCCCAGTACAAATGAAAGTTTGAGTAGCACTAGCCATCCTTACTATAGTGACTTTTCCTTGTCTATCAGGGGACCCCTTACAAGTTTGACAGGCTTCACAAATCCATACTCATTCCTTGATGTAATGATGCAGCATGTGGAGGAAACATTTTGCTTCCACAGACCATACAAGATAAAACTGCCACTATGCAGGCCTTTTATGGCATATTTCATTTCCCTGTGCTGCTGGAGGGCATTGACTGCAGCCACATTGCTAGCAAGGCTCCATCCACAACAAGATATGGAAGCCACAGTGCACCAAAAAGAGCATTTGACCAATCCAGAATCATGTCCACATTCAAAGATGGAGGCACATATGGACAGCGGGAGCTGAGCAGCCATTCATGAAATGGTAAGTGCCATATGTTCTTGCCTTCTATAATGTCATAAAGTGCACAACCATCCCATAGCATGACAGTGGTGTATGATTGCCTGCAGCTGCATAGATGCACTAGTGAATGCCATGTGGGTCATCTTTGCCTTCAACAGGCATGCCTGCTCCAGGCCACTATGAAGGAAGTCACTCTGTGTGTATTGCAGTGTGTCTCACTGTCAATGCAATGGCTGTAGGTCTTCACACAAGTCAAGCATCACTAAAGGCAGGTCTGACATAGTCTGATTAAAGGCTGCCTTTGGCTGGATTACAGACCTGTACATCTGTTAACTGATACCAAGGGCAATGTTCATGTCAGGGAATGTTCTGGAGTCATTGTGGCAATGCATGCCTCTCCTCAGTGCCTGAGTGCATTACGTAAAGGCAGTGCAGCTGTCTGATGTTTTCTGTGAGTGTGCTGACTGTGCATCAGTCTTGGGGTTAACAAGGATGAGATGACCCATGCTTAACACTGGTGGTGATGATAGATGTTTATCATGAGCCTTTGCAATGTCCCCTAAGCTGTGGGTGATAGCAGTGTTCCAACCACCAGTAACATTGCTGACAGTGTCACTGTATCATTGGACTGTGCAAATCACATGGTACCATCATCGTCAGCCTCCAGAGAAAAATGAGCTCCTGTCCCACAAAAAATATACCATTATTCCATATACCAATATACCTGTATTCCATATCCCCCACAATCCCCCCTGCCATTGTGATTTTTTGTATTCCTCTACTTGCTCTTTCCCCCTTTCTGATTGTCCCTCAACCCCAGTTCCTTCTCATTTGATGAAAAAAATCAGTTGGCACCTGATTATGTAGTCCTTCTATGAGCCATCAATTTGCAAAATGGCCTGATGACAGTTGAACATTAGTCTACCTATCAAATACAGAGATCTTTAGACCAGTGAACAAAACTGCTTCCCATGAGGCAGTTAATGAGAAATCCACTGAAATGTAATCAAATGTAACACAACTGTCCAAGGTCACTGCTGTCTTACATATTGTGTGTTTAAGTGATTGATGAGTAATCATGGATTCACTTTATATGCTCAAAATCCTGAAATACAGAATTTTAGAATCTCGAGCCCATAAAGTGGAAAGGCTAAATCATCGAACACCCAGAAGGGCAAAATTCAAAATCGTGACTTCTATACTACACACACACCACACACATACACATACACACACCTTCCTCTCCACAAACAAACACACAACCCAATCATATGTACAAGCAGGGGGGCTGCACCCCCATGCACCCCCCCTGCTTGCTTAAATATACTAACTTCAAGGTTGCACTACATACATAAACGCACGAAACACCATCACACATGCTACATACCCCTCGCACACACACACCACGGTAACAGAACACACTAACACACACTACAGCCTCTACCCAAAACCCTTAAAACATAAACACTTACCTGAATCCATGAACACAGCGTAACACCAGATCCGCTAATTCAACATCTCCAAAATGCAAGATTTTGAATTTCACAGTTCTGGGTGTTCGATGTTTTAACCATTCCACTTTATGGGCTCGAGATTCTGAAATTCGATATTTCAGAATTTCTAGCATATAAAGTGTTTCCATTATCGTAGATCCACACCAAAATAAATCTTTGCTACCATTTCTCTGTTTTGAAATCACCAGTGTTGAAGGAGATACAAGTGCTGGAAATCTGAGTACTTTTAGTCTGGATTTGTGTATCATTAGCTCTTCATTGACCATTCTGGCAAAGATTGCCTTTTTGTGTAGAAACACAAACAGTCATATAATAATACAATGTTGTTTAAAAATTACATGACCTGTCCTCAGCACAAATGAGAAAATATAATCAGCTTGTATTATTTATTGACATTAAAGTGCTTAAAGCCAACAGGAGACAAACTTCTGTTTTCTCCACAATTTAAAGCAGACTTAAAATTTGGTCATTTATTATTCCATACCTCTACAAATATCAAGTCATAACAGTAAGTTTGATTTCTGTAATGATAACAAACTTCTGTAATGATTGTTCTGATAAAGAAATACACAGGGCAATGTCAAAAAATGTATAACTAGCATTATCACTGCATTCAGCACAATTTCTAATTTGCCTTTTGATATGATTCCTGTGGCTCAAGATTGTAATTGTAACCAACTTACATTATGATTTTGAGATATGGATGTCAAGAATTTCTTCTTCATAGTGCAGCAAATAGGTGATGTTTGTTATACATGTACAAAACTATCTCCCTAACCTATGAGTCCCATTGCTGGAGCACGTCTGGCTGGTGCTGCCACAGGTTAAAGCACTGATGCTGGCACTGCAAACCAAAATAAATGATGCCAGTGGCATCATTTACCATTTTGGCCATCTGGTTCTCAGCATCAATTTAGCACACAGGATTGTCATATCTCCCCAGCAGATGCTCAGAAAAGTCCCTGTGTAGGAAGAGCAGGGAAATTTTGCGTTCACTGGACAACACGAAGGTGCACGTCATAGAGAGTCCCAGGAAGCAGTGACAATTACACATGTAACTGAGGAGCAAAATGGTTCTCTTAAGCAGAAAAACACATATCCAGACATTGCGTGAAACACACACACACACACACACACACACACACACACACACACACACACACACACACACACACACACACACACATACACACTATGACACAGCAGTGGGGCAACATCAGGCCTTCATAGTGTAAACCCACGGTGTCTTGGGTCCAGACAGGTTGTGTTTAGAAGCATAATTGTTACATTTTCACTTAAAGTCATGTTATGCATGGCTAACACTAGCTAGGAAGGGCATGGAACTGCAGTTCCATTTGCTTCAATTACAGTGGTGCTGAATTGAATCATTAGCATAGCTGCCACATAAAAGGCTCTTATAAGCATTATACAAAGTGTGCGAGCAATTTAGTAATATAATGTGCAGAAAAAAAAACATAATGGAATACAGTACTACACGTGTTAACATTATGGAAGTGTCTATACAAATACTTAAGGTCTGTATGGTAATACACATCAGCACTGTATTCACCAGCTGTACTATATGTGAAATAAATGCAGTGCAATAGCCTGGCTCTGTGATATGCACCTTTAGTGGTACTGCAGACCTTGGGGATTGGGCACATAAGAAAGGACTGGACCCAGCAGACATGAAGGCACTTGCACATAGTGGTGGGCATGGTAATGCACTGTAAGAAGTACGGCTTAACAGGGCTTTCATACCAGTACATGATTTCATGTTCTTCTAAACCAGTGCTATTAGAAAATAGCAAATTTGCCTCTAACTCATCAAACAAGATGTCTCACTGCTTGGCCCTAGAACAGCTTGGTTGGCTTGAATTACCCAAGCAACATGCTTATGTACAACTACTCCTAGTCCACAAATTAATATACAAACTAGAACAAAGCAAAGCCCTTCTAGACATATTATATACATACACACCTGCTAGGCCACTTCAATCTAAAAACAAACTTTTCCTCACTACTTGCAAACTACACGTCTACAGGAACATCTCTCTTTTCCAGCTATGTAGCCCACACCTGGAACTCTATCCCCTTATCCTTTAAACATACTATCAACCTTTCTAATTTCAAGACCAATCTAAAAAATGTCTATCTGACACCTGGAACCAAACAGGTGCATGACCACCTACTGACTACAACTATACTTTTCTCACTCTAAACTCACTAACACCTCCATATCTCAGCAGGCAGTAATGGCCTAACATGAAAAGAAGCTCTTACTTTAATTATGCCATACTACTAATGTCAGTGGCGGATGGTGACTTCAAATCAAAGGGGGGCTGCAGGAGACAGCTGAATGGGTGGGATCAATGGGAAGGGGTGTGGCCAACTAGAAAGGGGAGGGGCTATGCTCAAAACCACAAAAACTAACTAAATACACTACCCTGGGTGCCAAACTGTCATTATGAGAGTCCAATCAAGACAAAATGAAGTGCAGAAGAATTAAAATATTTCAATGCATTGGCTGCATGACAGCTTACTTAATATCTAGATGGAAACAAAAAGGTAGTGAGGCATGAAAAATAAATTACTTTTTAAATACATTAATGGAATGCCAGTCAAAATCAAGTATAAGAAAAACAAGCAGCACTCAACTCAAACCACTTCTTGCACTTCAGTTCTAATTATAATTTATATTCAGCTTTATTAAAGTACCAAGTAACATGCTGAAAGTAGAAATCTCTGATGCCCCCACTTATAAAAATGTTTCTTATCCAAAAAAAGACCTGTTGCCTGACAACTATCTACTTGTTTCATGGGGAAAACATGATCAAAGTAAAAAAAATGAAAAGCAAACAAGAAATAAGCTCAAGATACATTGCTTAAAGGATTACTGTACAGGTTATGGACCACACGATTGTCATTCTGTTTAGTTTACGGGTAAAGCCTGCAGAGATGACTGGAAGTCTCCAAGTGTAATGAGCTTCTTAAAATAATGTAATCCTGTCCTTTATTACAAATACTGTCATATGCATTTCAATACCCAAAGCTTATACATTATCTAGTTAAGTATTCTCTACATGGCAATAACAGAAAGGCTTTCAATGTTGGCAATTCTTTAACAGTATGCTTATTAAAGCTCACTTGCATCTTACGATCTCAGCCAAGCTTACCTGATGCTCATTAAAGTATTGCTACTTAAACACAGAGCAACAGGCAGTTTGAGTAATAAGCATAAATCAACAGTAAAAAAAATATGACAGAAACCAGACCATTCTGCAAAAATCAAGGACAGATGAAAAGCCACTCTAGTACTTGTGTCTACTTTGGATGGGGGGATACTCTGCACATTTACACTGCATAACTACTCCTTGCCTTGCTTTGACACATCCAGAGTCACTACATGGGGGAGTGGGGTGCAACAAGTATGTCACAATTTGAAATGTCTCTGGCTGACTGTGATGGCCCTGACACATTTGTCATACCTCTCAACCTCAGAGCAAGAAATCTGGACAAAGCCATACAAAGAAGTGGGACAAAAGCCCAAAAATAAGGACAATTTTTAAATGTTGCTCTTATAAACTTAGAAAGATAATATAATAGGTCTTGCATTAGTATGAATTTTCTGAATGGTATGAAATCTGAAACTCAAATGTCTGTCATTATTTTCTAACTTCAGTCTTTAATGATTTGTCACTAATTTGCCAAAAAAACACAATTTTATGAAAAATGGACCAAAAATGTGATGTAAAAATATAAAATAGCCACACAATACAGCTGGGAACCTGTCAAAGAAGGGACACTTTAATATTAGTACTGCTAACTTGAGCAGCTGACAAAATAAAATAATCTACATGCATTTCTGAAATAAAAGTAATCTATAACTCTGATTATTACAGTTATTTCTTAATTGTAAACCCCCCATGTTTTCTTCCAAAATTGCTATTTTGCAGAGGGAATATTAGGGGGAAGAGCAACATTTTGAACCAAAATCAGGGACAGATGAGAGGTTTGGCTATGCCTAATTCTATAAAGCAATTTATTTGCATGTACCACTCAACCTGTTAATGCAATAAATCTGGACAAGGCCAAATATATTGGGGGAACATATAAACAGTACTAAAAATTGCTCTTGTATAAAGTGAGACAGTTGATAGAACAACAGGTCTTATTTTAGCATGCATTTTTCTGAAGGTTATGAAGTCTGAAACTCAGTGTGTCATTATTTAGTGACTTAATTCCTAAATGCTTTGTCAGAAAACCACAAATTTTATGAGGAACAAACCAAAAATAAGAAGCAAAAATCTATTCGTTCTTTGAAAATCTGGACAGTTGGGAGGTATAGTTCAGCTGGGGCTGTCTTTAAGTTTGCCACCCTTCCCCCTCACAAAATCATGGTCGAATAGAGCCTTCCCCTATAGCCATTCAAATTATCCATTATTTGGCTTTTTTACTCTATTTACCATAAACACTAATTTGCATACTGATTTACTTCTATGATGATTTGGACTTCATTTGAAAGTTTTATTTTGCATTTTACAGCACCAATACTAAGACATCTGCTAAACAAACTTAGCATTAAAACTTCTCTGCCCTTGAAACTCACATTCATTGAAACAGCATTGAAACCCACTTTAAAAAAAAATACATTTTACCAGTGGCAGATAAAGATTAATTCTGGGCTGTTTTCAAATTATAGACCCCTTGCATATGAAACATACATATGCTCTTTGATATACCTTCCTATTGTTTTGAACATTTTTCCAGTAAACTATGAAACAAAACGCATGCACCAATAATGACAAAACTGCCCAGTTCAGAACACTTCTATCATAAAAGTCTACTCAAACTTCTACAGCCCACCATTATCAGTAAATATGCACAATCTCTGAAGAAGTAAAAATGTAATCTAAATAATTTCACATTAAATAAATCTGTAACTAATGAATAGGTTGCTGCTAGCAAACACCTTTATATTTCATGGTTTCATCGAAAAATAAAGTGTCTGATGCCCCTGAGGAATAAATTGCCTATATTACATTAAAATGATAAGCTAGTAATATTGCAATAGGAAATGGATGGCAAACTGATAACAGGCTCATAGTTAGTATCTTAACTTTTTCAGTACGGCAGCATTCACCCCTTGTGGGAGTAGAACAAACAACCTTCTGCATCAAAAGCAAGTACACAACCTGTTGTGCTATTAACAATGCAAGCTGACCTAGCATAAGCAGCACTAAACTTCTCTTCCCCTGCAGCTCTCAGCTCCTTGTAAAATCTACTCAATACTCAACTGCATCTCAACTTCGCAGCACAAGAAATCTGGAAAAAGCCAAATTTATTGGGGGGGGGGTCAAAAGCCCAAAAACCAGGGACACATTAAACATTGCTTGTATAATCTTGGAAAGTTGCTAGAATAAAATGCTGTGTTACCACCATACATTTTACTGCCAAGGTCCCTGTGCAAAAGAGTCAGAGCAACATACCACTATGCCAAATCAGCTGCTTTGTGAAAGAAAAATGCTGTGTTACCACCATACATTTTACTACCAATGTCCCTGTGCAAAACAGTCAGAGCAACATACCACTACCACCTGCATTGTGAAAGAAAAATGCTGTATTACCACCATACATTTTACTGCCAAGGCCCCTGTGCAAAACAGTCAGAGCAACATACCATTACGCCAAATCAGCTGCTTTGTCAAAGAGAGGAAGACTGAAACTTAAATGGCTATCATTTAATGAATTCAGTTCTCACCATAGCTGTCAACCTCTTAGCACAAAACACCTGGACAAACCCAGTAATGAGGGAATACAGCCCTCAAACATATTCAGTGAATTCAGTTCTTGGCAAAGCTGTCACCCTTAGCACAAAAAACCTGGACAAAGCCAATAATGGGGTAATACAGTCCCAAAAATAAGGACAAATTTCAAATATTCATCTTATAAACTTAGAAAATTGCTAGAATAAAAGGTTGTGTTACTATGTATTTTCTGAAGAATATGAAGTCTGAAATTCAAATCCCTGTCAATTTTACTTCTGACGGAACAAAAACAATTTTCAGCAGAGGCCCAGGGAGAAATACTGCAGACACATGTCTTTGTAAAATGGCAGAACACTAGAGCAAATCCACACAAATACAGGGATGAGATGCAGACTCCACACAGAAGGCACCACAGCCAAGAATCAAACCAGTAAACCTATAGCTGTGAGACAACAATGCTACCACTGCACTATCAAATATGTAAGGAATTAAACATTCAGAAACGTGAAGTCTGAAATTCAAATGCCTGTCAATTTTATTTAACATTTGTTAATCAGGACAGTCTGACTTGGAACAAAAACTATTTTCAGCAGAGGCCCAGGAAGAAATAATGCAGACATGTCTTTGTAACATGGGAGGACGCAAAAGCAAACCCACACAAACACAGGGAGAAAATGCAGACCCCACACAGAAGGCACCCCAGCCAAGAATCAAACCTGAGAACCTGCAGCTGTGGGCAACAATGCTACCACTGCACCATCAAATATCAAGCATTGCAACATTTAGAAACCACAGATATTATGAGGAACAGATCAGATCAAATATGAGGCAAAAATCTGCAATTTTTTTTACAAATGGTGGTGGGTATGTAATTCAGGTCCTTAACACCTACATACAAGGTACAGGGTTCAAGCCTGAGGTATTCCCTACCACACTACATGAGTTTGTTCTAGCCACCAGTATATAGCAAATGGGGCATTTACACACACACACACACACACACTAATCAATGCTGTGTTTTGACCACCTATAATCTATTAACAGCTGCAAGTGCCACATGAGAAGTCTGATTAAAAAAGTGAGATAGTGCACATTGATAGGATGCCATCCCAGTATGTTTCAGAGCAATTGTACTAAAAGAAGAAAATTGATGGGGGAGTGCTCTCCCAGAATAAATATTTCTCCGTGGTGGAAGTGTACACACGGGATCTGTGGGTGAAGCCATTCCCACCTAGCACTAGAAACACACACACTGATACTAGTTACTCACTGGTGAATTGGAACCACCTACTCAGTTACACAATCTAGAATTCATATTAACAACAGCAAGTGTTACAGGAGATGACTGATTGCAAAAGTGAGATAGTGCACATTTAAAAGGATGCCATCATCAGTATGTTTCAGAACAATTGTTTGTGCTACAAGGGAAGAAATTCATGGGAGAGACCTCTCCCACTGTAAGTATTTCTCCACAATGGAAGTGTACATGTGATCTGTGGCTGAAATTAATCCTACCTAGCACCAGAAACACACACATATGTTCACACTAATTCCAGTTACTCACTCACTGCTGGATTTGAACCACCTACCTAGTTAGGTTACACAGTCCAGCGAACCTTGTATAATACAATCCTAAATACTGCAGGCTTTGAATATATTTCATGTTGCTACACTTAGTTGTTTTGC
Source organism: Protopterus annectens (assembly GCF_019279795.1). Lineage (NCBI taxonomy): Eukaryota > Metazoa > Chordata > Ceratodontiformes > Protopteridae > Protopterus > Protopterus annectens. Next base: position 1,445,731,898 of record NC_056728.1, read on the forward strand.
TGGTGAATTTTCTTTGAACACTTTACAGAGCCAATAAATCACCTTTAGGATACCTGCAAAATAATAAATAATATTATATAATGTGTCCAACATAGGTAATATATATTCTTTTCATGACATCACTTAGCCTAGATGTAATATTCTAGTGTATCAAAATAATAATCCATAATGTCTTATTGTTACCAGTGGATGCTTTTTATGAAAATTACACATTACTGTTTACATGAACTCCTAAGTGCTGGATTCAGAAGAATGTGAGGCTGTAGGGGAAAAAAGGGTCCTTTAAAGCAATCACTGAAACCAGCAATTCAGGAACACATTAGTCACAATGAGGAGTGACCTCTTTATTGGCAAATTCACGTGTCTCTGAATTGCATGCTGATTGCCACAAGTGCTAGCAAGCACTTTGCAATAGTAATCACCTTTTGAAGACCATGCATCTTATTGATACAGGCATCCCTCTTCAGTCACTCCCCCACACATACATGCATTCAACCACACGTGCAAATATACAAACATACAGACTCGCACCTCTGAATAACTGGAATGTGTCCACATTTTTGCTACTTATAACCATCTGTGTCCCTGTCACTGATGCATGCAGGCAGTCAGTAATGCCGGACTTTAGAATTTCTTAAGTCATTTTGTTAATTTGCAGCATCTTGCTGCAAAACCTCTGATTTTATTGACTGAATACATAATTTAAGATAATATGTGAAAAGTGCCCTTGCACTATAGCCTGTGCTCATTAGTCTAGGGGGAGTTAATCTAGGTGATATGAAATGTATGGAAGCCCTGACCCCAACCTCATACACACACACACACACACACACACACACACACACACACACACACACACACACACACACTCACACCCCATTCCTTCGTGCCATTAAATCCATAGCTGTTAGTGCACTACAAACCTGCCCGCGCATTACGTCCGTTGGAGCGCATCCACCACGCGAGATGTTCTTCCCCTGATGAGACTCCAGCCTGCTGACGTTGCAGTCTGATCCGTTTCCAGCGACAGTCTATGCAGTTACAACTGCATAGACTTCTGTGATCTCTGCTCTTACATGTTTCCCAGCCCAGACTGCTGCTGAAACAGTCTGCGTATGGTCCAGACTGTCTCAGCAGCAGTCCAGGACTAGTGTGCATGCGCGAAAGTCTGCAAATTTAAATTTTTTTTTTATCTTTTATTTTCTTTAATTTCTTTATTTTTACAGCTGGGGGGGGCTGCAGTCCAGCAGTTCAATAGCACGGGCCGCCCCTGACTAATGTATGTTCCTCTTCAGCTGACACTTAATAATATTTATTTTCCTGTCTCATGTCCTTCCATAACAGTCTAATCTTTCTAATCATCACCTCTCTCTCCATGTCCTTAATTTTCCTTCTTGCTTATTATTCCTCCTCATCTCATTTTATTACTCTTTCCATTTTGGCAGCAGAATACTCTCATTATTAGAAATCTAGTCAATAACTTGAATAACGAGTATTAGTTTACTTGAAAAATGTTATCCATTTCTGCAGTGTGTCTTGCTACTTGCAGTACATATTGTATTCTTGATTGCAATTTATCCTGGCAATATTTCTGTAAATGTATTTCAGTCTGTTTGTATTTTATCTGTTGTGGGGATTTTCTCCCCTGGTATATACTTATTAGCTACTATAAAATGTTTTTATGTGTTTTTTGTGGAGCCTTTCTCTCTATCTCACTATAAAATATTTAATCCACGGGGGGGATTTTCTCCATTTGTATACAATCACTCAACTACTGTTTAAATGTTTATGAATATGTTGTGGAGTGTTTTTTCCACTGGTTCTGAAAATGGACCATTGATTCAGTCAGACCTTCTCAGTTATCAAAGGACAAATAAAATAAATAAATAAATACATGGTGCTGTTACACAGATACAGGAAGGGTAATAAGGAGGCCCAGCCCATAGCAGAAGAGTTTACATGTGGAATAATATCCACAGCAGTTCAGGGGCCTGCTAATAAGCTGTATAGTGGGAATGTGGGACAGTGGTCATTGGTCGATGATTTCCACAGACATCCTGATATAACCATTCAATGACATATATAACCCTTAGGTGTGCATAGATTATCATCTGCCTTGTGGGTGGCAATGGCTGGAAAAGCTCAGGAAAACAAAAAAATGAGGTGTTTCTTTGGGCCATCCACGTGAAAGCGTGATCATTCAGGGAAGAAAATGCATCAGATAAAATGCATCAGCACTAAGTGTGGCAGGGAGTCATTCAAGATATAAACACTGTGTATGGCATACTAAGTCTTTTCAATAGTAGTGGCAATAACTCTGCATGCAAAGGGCATAAGATGGGACATTGGCAAGAAAATGTCTACCAGACAGAGAGAGAGAGAGAGAGAGAGAGAGAGAGAGAGAGGACTTCCAACAAGAGTGTTGACAAACTTCCATGCATGGGGGGGGGGGGTAGCCGGGATATAGGAACAGGCTTAGATGTAGTCACCTGCTTACAGTAACATCAGTTTATAACTGCTCAGTACACATCAGTATGGTACATTGCTCTGCAGAAGAGAGGAGACTGATTCACCAAAGACATTTTGGTTATAAACATGTTTCTGAGTGCTTCCAATGCTATCATGTGTTTCACATGTTCTGCTGATTGCAGAACCAGCACAATTGGACAACATATGACACACACTTGCAATTCTAGTGTGGCTGCCAAAAATGACAATATGCACATGGCAGAGTCTGACAAACCTGTGGCATAGTCTACAACACTACCACAGGAAGCAAGCACCACATCACCAACACTGCAGTAACCTAAATCCACAACTTCACCAGTGCATAGTGACACATCTGTGATTGTAATTTTGATCTGGACTACTCATTAGTTAACACCACACACAGCTTCAGACATACACACTGACTATGATATATGTGCACTCACTATATAGGGAAAGACAGGAGGCTTTGCAGCACCATCAAGATTCCAGAGAAATCCCTTTTCTGAATACACTGCTTGGCATAAATCCATAGATGTGCAGATCAAGGATCTATACACAGGCAACAGCTAGCATTAGCATGGAAAGCATTGGGTTTGTGCTCTGTGGCTTGTATAATGACAGGTTACACTTGTATAGTGACTTGGAGAATAGAGACAGGGAACTGCTGTTGATGCTATGGTCCATGGTAGTAAATAAGGCTTCTGTGTGTTCTTTGATGAGACACATAACAAGTGCACTCAGGTCTGCCACTGTAGGTCATGTGCTACATGGCTGTGGGAGAGTTAACATGTGAGGCATACAAACACATGCCACATCTTCCTGAACACATTGCAGACAGGTATTGAGATGTATCTATTTTGTTTATGGCCAGACTGCCTGCCACACCCAATCATCTGCAGTCTGTTGGTCATAGAAAATTATGTATCTTGGGAACAACACCTAGAACCTCTCACAAGGCTGCATTCATTCCTACATTTGCACACCTTTGTTATAATCTGTAGGCATACTGAATACCACACTTTCACATAGCTACTATGGCCCAGATGATGGATGTAAAATCTCTCTTGGCTCCGTCTTTGTTGCACCCCATCAGAGTACATGCACTCAGTCCTGTAGATCTACACAGTCCTTGTCAAAGCCTACACTCAACCCAAGAGTGAAGGTTACCACTGTAGACATAGACAACAGTTATGCCCCAGCAGGTCAGCCTCACTTTTGTTTGATATGATCCCTGATTGCTCACTACCTGATAGCAAAGAAAGTGATTATTAAATTCACCTTTTACAACAGTAAGACATATTGTAGTGTTGCTTTCAACTGGTTCTTGGTACCCCAACCATCTAGACAATAGTTGATTATTGTGTGCCCTACTACACTCCAACTGATATGGCTAATGTTATGCCTGAAATATAGCTTGGTCAGTCCATACACTGCACTGTATTTCATAGACTGGATGTGATAGTTCCTACATTCTGTATTGTTTTTTGGCCATAGTTGTTGACCAAATACTGCCTCTTTACCAGTGCTATAATGTATTGTATTTACCTTTGCCTCATATGTGGTTCTGCAGCTGCATCTTCATCTATGGACTTCTCAGCCTTCTCTTCTAGTGTCAATCCTACCACTGTGTTTGACTTTTGGTCTGTTTCCCTGCTGGCACAGCAATTTACATAATGGCATATTATGCAGCATGGCACACACAACAGTGCAATGTCAGTGGCACAACAGTTAGCACACTTGCCTTTGGTGTAGAAAGCTGTAGATTCTTTTCCCACTCCACGTAGATCGATTACTGAAACTGCAGTGTAGAATAATAGTGAATAAAAATTCTCTCTTCCTCTCCTTAAGGAATCACTTGGCAAAAAACAATGTAAATCCAAGAAATCAGTCAAGTCTAAACAGGCTGTGCTAACTTTTATTCCATAAAACAAGTAAAATGGTGATAAAACTGTGAGCACTTTTGGGATAACCCTTCATCAGACAGTGAAACAGCATTCATAAAATCTATTTAAATACATTTAAAAACACAACCACTGATCATCTCACTGCCCTCCTTTTCTTAAAGACTGGTCTTAAAGGTATACACATATTCAACCCTGGTGGATGATTTGCTGCTAGCTCTATAATCCAGTGCAGTTCATTACACTCACTGACATTCACTATGTCCCCCCCACTTTTACTCATATGAGTAACCTGTGTAACCATAAATTTAAAGGTGTGTGTTGGATTCTTCGAAGTATGCTCATACAGAGCATTAGGTTCATCTTTCTGTCTACTTCTGTACAAGTGATGTTGTATTCTAATTTTCAGTTTACAGTTGGTTTTCCCTACATAGTAACTGCGGCATGACTGACACATCGCTAAATATTCCACATTTTCCGTGTGGCAGTCTGCACATAGTTTAAATAGATATTCCTTTTTCCTATTTCCTTCCTTTTTGGCTACCACCCTCATAAACTGTAACTGAACACAAGTAAGGATTTGTTTAAATTTGATATGGCGTCAGGTCAGAATCCCTTGCTTAATATTGATTTAAATAATGAAGGAGCCTCCACTAATTTATGTTCTGTAAGTGAGAGAAATTACTATAAAACCTTTTATAATCTGTTAAGCTCCTTTGATAGCTAGGCACGGAAACTGAAATGGTTACAATGGCAGAGGTTTCATATGGAGGCATGTTTGCAGCTTAAAATAGTACCAAGAGGTATGAGGGTACTATGTGTGCCAACACAAGGAGAGATGTTACCTGATTCACTTGCACACTGGCAACAGATTAATGTAGAGACTAGCTATCATTATATGCAGCTCTTGATGGAATATTTCTCTCCTTTTGAGCAGTTACTATGCAATGATATACAGAAAACACAAAAACAACTGGAACAGTATACTACTGGGTTCCATCAAAATAAATATGCAGAAGCTGTTGATAGCATCAAACTTTCTGAAAACAAGTTGCAGGCAACTAAAATTAAGAAAATCCATAGGGACCACCAGGATTTTCTTAAGGGACAAATCTTTACCTGGCTGAGGGAACCACAAGAAAGAACTGGTAACCTTCAGTGCTCTTGGATGGTGGAAGGGAGAAGATCAACATCTACTCCAGGTCAGGATCAATGAAGTGAGGTGAATAATTTGGATGTGATGCCTATGGAAGCTTTGCCCTCTGTAGAAGCAACAACCAGCATGGTGAATCAGTCACAGAATGTGGAGCCAGCAAGTTCAACACAATTAGATAATTTACAGCTAGAAGCAAGGCCTAAAACTTCTAACTTGATAGAAATGGGAAAGGGGTTGAATTTTCCCACTTTCCTGGTACCAGTGTGCAAGAAGAACGAACACCAGAGAGGCCGCACTCAACAGAGGGAAGTGAAGAGACGGAAAATAGTGGACTGGCTGTTGTTGTTGACTATAATGCATTTAATTTATCTAATGTGGTTTTAGCCCCAGAACAGCTACGAGTTTTGGGGAAAGGGCTGACTTATATACCAAGCAGAGGCTCGAAAGTAAGTGATGTTACTTTAGATTTGCATATGTTTGGGCATAATATAGCACTGAGGGAAATGTATGGTAGTAATATGAATGCACAAATAATGTTAAAACATCCAAGCACGTTTGTACCAGTAATACACCCTACAATACAAACTTTTTTAAGGACATGTGAATTTTAAATTAGAAATTATTTTTATAAAAGTTATAGTAAATATGATAACTTGAATGCTTCTTAAACGGAAGCATAAAATTCTTTGATTGAAGTTGAACGTATTGTAATTAAGTTAGCAGACAAGGGTGGGGGAGTTGTTGTTTTGAATACTGCAGCATATACCTCAGCACTAAATGATTTAATTAAAGATGCACAAACTTAGTGCTTCTCCTATAATGCTGAGAAATTTAATCTGTAAAGTGAGAGCAAAACTAGAAGAACTTAAGGGACAGGGGTTGTTGGAATAAGATTTGTGAGACTTTTTTCATATAGAGCATCCTGTGACACCAATATTTAAAGTGCTTCCAAAAATCCACAAAAATGTTGTCCACCATCCATGAGACTGGTAGTCTCAGGTAGGGGGTGGATAACAGAACATTTATCCATATGGGTGGAAACTAAACTGAAAATAGTGATGCAGTGTTACCCACGAATATTAAAAGACACAAGACACTTTTCGAGTATGCTATCGGAGATTGTAAAAAACAAAACAAAGACCAATGTATTATTGGTTACTCTTGATGTTACCAGCCTCTTTACTGTTATTAGTAATAACTATGGCCTAAATGCAGTTAGGGAAATGTTAAAAGTAAAGAAAGTGTTTGATGGGAGAACAAACCAGTTAATTCTGGAAGTTCTACAACTCATACTTGAAAATAATGTATTTATGTGTAATGGAACATACTATAGGCAAAAACAGGATGTGGCTATGGGCACACCATGTGCAAACTCATACGCCAACCTAGTGTTGGCATATTGGGAAGAAATGAATGTATGTATTAATGATCAATGGTGGAGCGAATATCTACTGCATTATGTTCGATTTTTGGATGATGTATACATTTTATGGCAACATAGTGAGGATGAACTGACTAGGTTTGCTAAGCATTTGGAGACAACCACTGATTTTTTTATGGTTTACAGTAAAAAGTGATTTTAAATCTATAGATTTTTTTTGGTTGTAAGACTACCCAAAGATGTAGGGACTGGTATGCCAACCTTTCTATACAAGAAAGATTGTTGGAGCAATCACTATTTGGAATTTTCAAGTATGCACCCTAGAAGTACTTTTAAGAGTATAGTAGTAGGACAAGGTTTACATACATTGAGATTATTCACAGAAGAAGCTAACTTTGAAAGAGAGCTGGAGAGTTTACAGAACCATATGATACAAAGGGGTTATACAAACAACTTGATGCAAGAGGGGTTAGAACTAGTGAAGAGAGATAGAAAGGGAAAGGCTAGACCATGGTTCAAAGCCAATGAGACACAAAGCCATGAGAACAACACAATAATACAAAAAAGTAATAAACATAGGCTTATGCTACAATACAGCAACAATATCAATGGGGTTTGCGATATAATTAAACAAAACTGGAAAATCCTGTTAAGTGAGGATAAACTCAAAAATATAGTGGATAAAGAACCAAGCTTTGGTTTTAGATGCAACAGTAACTTGAAAGACATGTTGTGTAAAGAACCAGGAATGAGAAATAAAACGAGGTTAACATCAGATAGACCAGGTACTTTTCCTTGCAGGCACTGTAAGACTTGCTTCATGATTAGTGATAAAAATAGCTTTGTTCACCCCATAAATAAAAAGGAATATATATTTAAACTATATGCAGACTGCCACATGGAAAATGTGGTATAGTTAGCAATGTGTCAATCATGCCCCAGTTACTATGTAGGGAAAACCAACTGTAAACTGAAAATTAGAATACAACATCACTTGTACAGTATTAGACAGAAAGATAAATGTAATGCTCTGTATGTGCATACTTCTAAGAATCTAACACACACCTTTACATTTATGGTTATATAGGTTATGCATATGAGTAAAAGGGGGGTGGGGCATAGTGAATGTCACTGAGTATAGTGAACTACACTGGATTATAGAGCTAGCAGCAAATAATCCACCAGGGTTGAATATGTGTATACCTTTAAGACCAGCCCTTAAAAAAGGAGGGCAGTGAGATGACTGGTGGTTGTGTTTTTAAATGTATTTAAATAAATTTTATGAATGCTATTTCACTGTCTGATGAAGGGTTATCTCGAAAGTGGTCACAGTTTTATTACCATTTTACTTGTTTTTACGGAATATAAGTTAGCACAGCCTGTTTGGACTTGACTGTTTTCTTGGATTTACAGTGTAGAATAATGGGGGTGCTGCATTCTTAAGTGTGTCATTCTTTGGACGAGATGTTAAACCGAGGTTCCATCTGTTTGAGATTGTGATAGCTCAGTGGATATAAAAGATCCCATGGCACTTATTGAAAAGAATAGGGATTCTTTATTGATAATCACCAGTTACATACATTATTTACATGGTAGATATTATTTACATTATTTATATTATTTACATTTATTTACATCCTTATACAGTACAAAATCATTTGATATTAAACACTTCTCCCTCCCTTTTTTACAATGCCAAAAACATATTTTCTTTAAGATTTCTGATAATATCCATTCCTCATTAAACTTCTCTTCATTAAGGTCCATAATGTCCATAGAATAAAAAAATATTGTTTTATCATTTTTTCTACTTCTTTTGGGGTTTTTCTGTTCTCATAATATCCATATTCAAACATGTCCATGTCTAAGTATTCAGCTTTTTAACCTTTTAGTGGTTTGTTTTTTATATATTTCTTCCCATAACAACTTCATTCTAAAAGATTTAAAAAAAAAACATGTTTTGTTGTTTCATGTTCCACAGAATGAATACATATTTGTGCTTGCTTTCTTTTATAAGGCATGCTAGCTTTAATAGATAATTTACCTACTGATAATCTCTAGAAAAAAAAAATCTTTGCATTCCTATATATTCTTACACAACCTAAATTTCATTTTAATAGCATTATTTCTCCATCTCTAAATGTTTTCAAGGAAAAATGAAATCATGTTCTTTCATAATATTCAAATACCATTATTTCCTATTTTTTTCAAAAATGTTCACATTCAATTTCTACAATAAGATTTTAGTTTGATATTCCTTTATATCTTCATTCATATTACATTTCCATCCTTTTTGCTATCCTCGTTTTTCCACAAAACACTTTTATTTAGCATACAAAAATGTATTCTGTTAAATTCCAATTCCTTTTTTATAATTTACTAAGGCCCTGTACAAATTCAATGAAGCCACATGAACAATTAGGTTAATTAACCCTAATCCCCCTTCTTCTTCCCTTACATACAAAACCCCCCCTTTTATCTTGATTCAAACTAGACCCCCACACGAATGGAATTATAATAGAAATTATTTATTTTTTTATAGTTAGTCTGAATCATACAAATAATTGCTGCATATGGTAACTTGCCTAAAATAATAGAATTTATCAAATACGCTTTGTTCTTGTATGACAGTTTATATGACTTCCAAAATGTGTATATATCTTTTCATTCCTGCAAAATTTTCTCCCTTTGTTTTTCTTATGAATATTTGACCAAAATACTTTTCCTAGTATATCTATAACCTTTACATTAAACTGTATATCTTGTATATTTCCCATAAATCCAAAACCTTCACTTTTAGCTTTATTTATATTTAAACCAAGTATCTTTAATAATTTAATTAACTTTCTGAGTGTCTCTTATATCCATTGTTTGTTCTTAGTAATTAACACTGTATCATCTGCATAGGTATATATTGTTGGCAATCATATTTCCTCCAATATCTTATAACCTGTCATACTTAGTATTGTATTCATTTTATTAACAATCACATTCATAAGTAAAGCAAATACAATACTGCTCGCTGGATATCTTTGTCTTATTCCACATTCTATTTTAATTTCTTCACTTACTTATCCATTTAATATTAGTCTTACATTATTTTTCTCATATACAGATTAAATTACTTTAATATCCTTTTAGCTATGTTATAAGCTCTTAATATATCTCATAAAGTTTCATACTGTTTTTTATCAGATACCTTACTTAAATCTCCTACCATGATTTTAGCTTCAATCTTTGCATTTAAAATATGTATTACTTCTTTTACTATCCATAATAAATTCTGACTTCCTTTCCCCTTTCTACCAAAAATTGTATTATCAATCAGCTTCTTTGCTATATTTGTTACTCTTTTAGCTATTATTCTCATATCTTATAATCTGTATTATTCAATATTAAAGGTCTCATAGTTTGTATTATTCAATACTGTAGATCTCCTATTTTGTATATATTTTTCTCTCCTTTTTTTCCATATTAATTGCATGACTCCCTTACATATGTCTTTATATGTCATACCCGTTTTTAGTCATTCATTTAGTACCTCCACAAAAAAAAGACTTTTTGCCAAATTTCCATATAATTGTACACATGATATTCAATACCATGCGTTCCTGTAGCTGTATCCAGATTGAGATATTTCAGTATTTCATTTAGCCCTTTCATATTTACATTTTCTCCAAGTTCTAATTATCTTCTCTGCTTAGGCTTTTTACTATTAATTTATGTGTGACTTTTACCTCTTAATTTACATAAGTATGTTCTACATACTTTTTAATTATTTCAAATTTTCCTTCTTGCATTGTTTTTCCCTTCGTTATTCTTTAATTCCCTTGCTATTCATTTATTCCCTTTTATTAATTTACTCAAATAAGTTACCAACTCTTCTTTTCTTCCTTGTAAACAATGTGTTTGTTCATACAACAATCTCCTAATATTTTACTAACTTATATCATATATTTATTATTCTTTCTCATAAAAATGTCTTGTCCTCCAACTTTCTTAAACACTTTTTGGCTCAACTGCTTATATTTTATTTTTTCTAGCTTTCTCTTTTTATCTTGGCACTCCAAAAACACTTTCCTTAAAACGTATCCACCAACTTGTCCAGTTTTCATAAAATATTTTCATGCCTACATGTTCCTTCCATTGCTTATTAATCTCTTTCTTATCTTCTTTATTTAAGTCTTTTCATTCAGCCTCTTGACATCTTTACCTATTCTTATGCATCCTTCTTTCTTGCATGTCTCTATTCATATGGCTACATGATCTAAAAAGCCTATCTTTTTTATTCCTTTCTGCAGAATTTTTAAATTGTCAGACATTAAAACAATTATCAATTCCGGTTTTAATTTCACTTCTACTGTAAGTCTAATCCTTATTATCTGATATGTATCACTTTCCACTTTTTCATTATGTTTTTTATATATATATATATATATATATATATATATATATATATAGTTTTAACATCACTGCATTTTTATTTGCTGTTCTTAAATTGCAATTAAAATGCCCCACTAATATTATATCCATATTAACACACCTACATAATTTAAAATTTTTTAAAACATTATCTCTCCTTCTTTCTTAGCCACATAGGCATATGTTGCAATAATTCTGTAAACAATTGTTTCCATCTTAAATCTATTACCATAATTTTTCATAATTCTACTATTGGAAAATCTAAGATTTTAATGCTTTCTTGATATAATATGCCTGTTCCTTAGCATGTATCTTTTCCCATATTCCATAAAATGTTTCCACCCATAATACTTCATCTGTCAAGATTCTAGTGTCTTCTAATATAATGATGTTCATAACAGTTGAAACACACTATTCTAAAATCCCTAATCTTATTTTAATATTCTTTATACTATTAAAATTTAAAGCTAAGATCTTCAGACTTTAAATGAAGTTAATATAATTATTCTTATCTCATCCTTTACATTTTTTGTTCTCTTTTACAATTGTACTCTTAAACTTTCTTTTCCTTTCTTTCACCCTTTTTCCTACAAAATTTTCCCTTTCTCTTACTACATGCCAATTTACATATTCCTCCTCACTCGTATCATGCACCTCTTCTTCCCCTTCCCTTTCTACATCTTTTCCCTCCTCATTAAATTTTTGTTTCTTTCCTGTTTACTAGCCTGTCTTTCTTGTTCTTTTTCTATACTTTCTATATTTTATAAATCATATAGTGGATCCTGTGTACATTATTTTTCTGTAACTTCACATTTTCTTCACAATCTACCCATGTATATCCAGTTTTTCCACATTTTTACATTCCATATCATATTATTTTGCTTCATGCCCTGCTTTCCCTCAAATAAAACAATTTTATCATATTCATTAATCAAATGATTACTTTGTCCACAGAAAAACATCTTTTTAGCTGCCCTCTATATTTAGCAAATCCTCTATTACCATTCATCATAATCACACTTGGAATATGTACAACATTATCACTTTTGATTTTCAAAATAATCCCACATTCTCAAACTTCAGTCCATATACCTTGGTCATCATATATTTTCATTGTGT